>NW_025961402.1:0-203851 GCF_023159225.1 Perognathus longimembris pacificus | reverse complement strand
CAGTGTGTATTCTCTCATGCACAGTTTGTTGAGATGGCCTACTGAAGGCTTTCCCACAAGTGCGACATTCATAGGGTTTCTCTCCAGTGTGTATTCTCTCATGTGCGGCACGAGAAGATGGGCTAGTGAATGCTTTCCCACAGGTGCGACATTCATAGGGTTTCTCTCCAGTGTGCAGTAGGCTATGTGTCTTTAGGACACTTGGCCTTTTGAAGACTTTCCCACAGATGAGACATTCATGCCGTTTCTCTTCCGTGTGTGTTCTGTTATGTGTCTTATGGTCACTTGGCCTTTGGGAGGCTTCCTCAACGGGAGGACATGCTTGTGCTTTCTTTCCGGCATGTGCTCCTTCCTGATTTCCAGAATGAGATGGCTGAGTGACCGCTTCCCACACACAGAGGGGACCTTCATCTGCCCCTCCTACAGTGGGCATGTCCTCCAGTTGCTGGATGTGACTTGGCTGAATTGAGGGGCCAGTACACAGGTGGCTGTCATCAACTTCCTGTCTAGTGTCTCCTCCATCCTGCCAAATGACCTCCCTGGATTGATCGAGTACATCCCCCAGGTCACTATCCTCACATGCTTTGTCTCCAGCGTGTACAGTCGTATGGTGATGGAACTTTGAAGGAACAAAGGCTGTCCTACACAAACTACAACCACGTGATTTCCATCCAGTGTGAGTCACATTGTGTTTACAGCGTTCATTGCTCTCAACAAAGACTTTAGCACATAGACCACAGTCACACTGTCTGTTTTCCTTGAGAGACTTACTGCATTGTCTAATGTCCAATGAATTCTTCATAATGCCATTGCCATTTTGATGATCAATTTTTTTGTGTTCCAGGTGCTCAGGAGTACTTGAATATTCATGGTGGTTCTCTCCCTGGGGTAGGCTAACACAGGAGATGTCTTCTGCATCCTTTAGTACACTCTGTGTCAATGAACGGCTGTGAGTCTTCGTTTCTGTTGAGTCATTCCTGTCAAGTGATTCTTCAAGATAAAAAGATTTCTGCTGTGGGAAGATGAAGCATGATCATCAATTGTTCATATTCATCTCCATGGCCATTTCTATACATGAGAATGCTAGACTACTTAGCCTAGCCAAAAATATATTATACCTGGGCACTGATAGTTCATGCCTATAATCCTACCTACCCACATGGTTCAAAGTCAGCTAGTTCAGGAAAGTCCATGAGACTATTACCTCCAATCAATTATTCACAAAAAGCTGGAAGCAGTGCTGTTCTTGAAGTGGTAGAGTGCTAGCCTTGAGCAAAAGAAGCTGATGGACAGTACCCAGGCCCTGAGTTCAAGCCTCAAGACAAGCAAAAACAACAACCAACTTATTTTTTTCTTCCATATCCCCAGCTTGAAAGTGTCAAAGACATGCTCCATGCACGATGTGAATAACAGAAGAATCTAATTAATTTCCAGATAGTCGTGTGTGTGTGTGAAAGATAGAGAGAGAGAGACACAGAGAGTGAGAGCTAGAGAGAGACACAGAGAGACAGATAGAGACACAGAGACAGTAAGACAGAGACGAACGGAGAAAAGAAGACAGAAAGTGAGAGTCAGAGAGAATATACACATAGAGGAAAAGAGAGACATAGACAGACACATAGATAGGAAAAATCATTGGATTTGGTCTATTTTATATTGCATATCTGAGATTGTTTGTTTTTATTTTTGGTTTTGCTAATACTTGGGCTTGAACTCCAGGCCTCGGCAATGTCCCTGAGCCTCTTTTGCTGAAGGCTAGTGCTCTACCACTTGAACCACAGCACCACTTCTGGCTTTTTCTGTTTATATAGTACTGAGAAATCAAAGCCAGGGCTTTATGTATGCTAGGTAAACACTCTACCACTAAGCCACATTCTCAGACCCTGAGATGAAGGTTTTGAAATCCTGTTATATTCCTTACAAAATTGAAACTATGTGGAGCTTTCATCCAAGAAATTTCCTCAGCTCAATGATGAGGCAGGCACTTGCTTTACTAGCTAGTCTTTCCACTAACTACCAGGCCTTTACTGGTCACGACAGGAGTCACATCCCTGTAACTTACCACTGAGGGGGTCACGTGGACCTGACCGCTGACTTGTTGGATGTAAAGACGGCCATCTTTGCCATGTGGAATGGAAATGCCTATAAGAAATGTTTAAAAGAATATCTGGAATGAAACCAGGAGATTTTTTTTTTTTTTTGGCCAGTCCTGGGCCTTGGACTCAGGGCCTGAGCACTGTCCCTGGCTTCTTCCCGCTCAAGGCTAGCACTCTGCCACTTGAGCCATAGCACCGCTTCTGGCCATTTTCTGTATATGTGGTGCTGGGGAATCGAACCTAGGGCCTCGTGTATCCAAGCAGGCACTCTTGCCACTAGGCTATATCCCCAGCCCCCAGCAGCAGATTTTTAAACGCACCTTAATACGCAATTGTGTAGTCATTCAATGAATCAAAGGAAAGAAAACAATTCTTAGGAAAAGCACTTCATGTCATATTCACAATCATGAATGATAATTTCCGTCATCACTGCTACTTCAAATAAGGACTTGTGTGCTGTTGCTGAGATTTCTGCCTCAAGGCTAGTGCCTCCCACTTGAGCCACAACCCCACTTTCTGCTTTTTTTGTGCTTAGTAAGAGAGTCTCCCAGAGTTCTCCTGTTTGGATGGCCTCAAACCACCATCCTCAGATTTCAGCTTTCCTGGGTAGCAAGGATTGTAATTGGAAAGAGAATAGCTAAGAGAAAACAATATAACTGTGATCTAGATAATACATTGAATCTCAGGAATCCCATAGTGGCTCCAACTTAGATTAAGATGCTGTTAATGTAGCTCCATGTTCACAAGCAATGGGAAAGTACAATGTCTAGCCTTAGGGTGGATTCAGAAGTAATCCCTCAGTTTCTACTTCTGCCTTAACAAAATACAAGCTACCGTAGTACATTCTTTTTTTTTTTATTAATTGAACATAAATTTTTTTACAAGGTGTTGTGCAAAAAGGGTGCAGTTACATAGTAGGGCAGTGTGTACATTTCTTGTGATATTTTACGACCTGTTTTTCTATCCCTCGTCTAGGTCAGGTAGACATATATGCAATATACAATGTATCAAGAACATATACAGTATTCACAAGACTTGGTCTCTACTGCCTCTCCATCTCCCTTTGTTAACAGTCATATATCAGGGAGATCAAGCCCCTTTGTTTTCTGTGTTCTAGGCTTGTCTCACTCAACATTATTTGTTCGAGTTCTGACCATTTCCCTGCGAATAACAATATTTCACCATTCCTAATCGCAATGTAGTATTCAATTGCATATAAGTACCATATTTTTTTGGATCCATTCGTCTGTGGAGGGGCATCTGGGTTGTTTCCATATTTTGGCTATTGGGAATTGTGCCCCGATAAACATGGAAGTACAAATGTCTTTTTGATATCGTGGGTTTTGCTGTTTAGGATAGATGCCTAGGAGTGGTATGGCTGGGTCATAGGGTAGGTCTATATTGAGCTTTTTGAGAAACCTCCATACTCTTCTCCAAAGTGGGTGTACTAATTTGAACTCCCACCAACAATGGAGAAGGGTTCCTCTTTCCCCACAGCCCCTCTAGCATTTGTTGTTTCCTGAGTTCAGAGTATAGGCCATTCTAACGGGGTGAGGTGGTATCTCAGGGTTGTTTTTATTTGCATTTCCTTTACTACCAGGGATGTTGAGCATTTCCTCATGTGTTTCTTTGCCATTTTTATATCTTCTCTTGTGAAGTCTCTCTTTAACTCTTTTGCCC
This sequence comes from Perognathus longimembris pacificus, assembly GCF_023159225.1. Lineage (NCBI taxonomy): Eukaryota > Metazoa > Chordata > Mammalia > Rodentia > Heteromyidae > Perognathus > Perognathus longimembris. The sequence goes on along the minus strand of NW_025961402.1, from coordinate 200,075 downwards.
ATTTCCTAATAGGTTTATTGGGCTAGGAGGGGCTTAGTTTTTTGAGTTCTCTGTAGATGACAGATATCAGGCCTTTGTCTGTTGCTGTGCTGGTAAATATCCTTTCCCATATCGTTGGCTGTCTCTTTCTATTTTGGTGGCTATGACCTTAGCTGTGCAGAAACTTTTTAATTTGTTGTAGTCCCATTTGTCGAGTCTTTCTCCTATTTGTTGTGCCCCTGGGACTCTATTCAGGAAGTTCCTTCCTGTGCCTATAAGTTCTAGTGTCTTTCCTACTCTGTCCTTCAGTAGTTTCAAGGATTCAGGTCTGATGTTGAGGTCCTTGATCCATTTTGAGTTGATCTTGGTGCATGGTGATAGGCTAGGGTCTACTTTGAGTTTTCTGCATATGGCTGCCCAGTTCTCCCAGCACCAGCAGTTGAAGAGGCTATGCTTATTCCATTGTATGTCTTTAGCTCCTTTGTCGAATATCAGTTGGCTGTAAGAGTGCGGTTTTATTTCTGGGTCTTCAATTCTAATCCACTGGTCTTCCGATCTGTTTTTATATCAATACCATGCTGTTTTTGTTATGATGGCCTTGTAGTAGAGCTTGAAGTCTGGTATTGTGATACCTCCTGCACTTTTTTTTTTGTCTAGAATTGCTTTGGCTATTCTAGGTTTTTTGCTGTTCCATATGAATTTATGGATTGGTTTCTCTATTTCAGTGAAGAATGTGGCTGCGATTTTGGTATGTATTGCATTGAATTTGTATAACAATTTGGGCAATATGGCCATTTTCAATATATTGATTCTGCCTACCCATGAGCATGGGAGGTCTTTCCATCTCCTTGTGTCTTCTTTGATTTCCCGTATTAGATTTTTGTAGTTTTCATTGAATAGGTCCGTCACATCCTTGGTTAAGTTGATCCCTAGGTACTTTATTCTTTTTTTGGCTACTGTAAATGGAATTGTTTCCATAATTTCCTTTTCTGTTTGTCTATTGCTAGTGTACAGAAAAGCTGCTGACTTTTGTGGATTGATTTTGTATCCTGCTACTTTGCCAAATTGGTTTATTAGGTGTAGGAGTTTGGGTACTGAGTTTTTTGGGTCCTTCAGCAGGTGCTGTCGCTGTGGCCCCACCCACCAGTGCAGTGTATGCCTACCAGAGCGGGCGCTGTCGCCGGGGGCCCCTCCCTCCTGTGTGCTGTTGGTCCACTACAACAGGCACTTTAGCGGGATATGCCTCCCAGAGTGAGCCCTGGGTTGTTGGGTTGTGCTTGTGCCCTCCCGTGAGTCCATTGGGGGGGCGGTATGTGTGGGGCCCAGTAGGATCCACTGTCCGGGTGTGGCTTGGCACCCTCAGACCTCGCCTCTGCTGCGAGGGGGGGGACGTGATCAGGCTCAGGTGACCTTGCTGGGCGGGTATTGCCCACCAGCGCCTGTGATTTTAGTTGTAATAGTCCGCGAGGTCCAGGCACCTCGGGTGGGGCTTGCCCTGCCGGCCGTCCCCCGGCCCCTGTTGGGAAGGGGGCGGGGCCGGTTCTGCCAGTTCAGGAACCTGTGGGGCCTTTGGGCTGCTCCACCCTTCCCCTGCTAAACTGACTTCCCAGCACCTGATGTGAGCTCCCCACCTGATTTGGGGGTTCTTTGTTCCCTCGGGGTGGGGAGGGGGAGGGACGGAGATCTAGCTTCTTTGTTGGGCTTGGGTCTCTGATAGCTGTTCTCCCATTGGGGGAGGGGATAATGGGGGACTCACTTTTGCTGCTTTGTGTGTGTGTCCCGCACAGCCGTTGGCCCTTCAGGGGTTGGCAAAGTGTCCTGGTGGCTTCCCCGGTCCCCACTTTCTGCGCGCTGGGTCCCTTGTCCGAACCCGGTGTGGACCCGTCTTGTCACTGCTGGTGTGTGTCTTGGTCCGCACCCTGCCTGTGTCCGTGGGGTCTCCCGCTATATGAATTCTGCGCTCCTGGCAGCCAGTCTGCCGATCGATGGCTTCCCCTCTCCCAGCCTGACCCTGTTTGGGCCAGGGTCGGCTGGTGGGGGGAGGGTGCCCCGGAGATTCTCCAGCTCCGTGTAGGTTTTCGGTTCTTCTTTTTTGCTCCTTTTTGTTTTCCTGCGTTTCTCCACTGCTTCTGGCTGCTGGTTTTGCTGGGTTCTTGATGGGGTGTTGGGTGTTGGAGTTTCCAGCTCGCTATTCAGTTGGAGCGAGTCGGGGTGCCTACCTATTCTGTCAGTGCCATCTTTCTCCTCAAAAGTACATTCTCACAGGCTGTATTCAAATAGGAATTCCAGTGGAAAGAAGCTGAGTGAATGTGTATGTACATATATAGATGCTTGATTTTATACACTCACATTGATAATTATATATGCACACTGGATGGGTCCCAGGACTCACCAATGGACTCCAGCAGACAGGCAACCTCTGACATCACATCTCTCCACAGCTTCCTCTGTGCTGCGTTCATCAGGTGCCACTCTTTGGGGGTGAAGTTCACAGTTACATCTTCAATATTCAGAGGTTCCTACAAAACCCAAGACAGTTCCCATTTGACCACGCAACAGGGACAAGTTCAACAGACGAGCTTTGAGATGATGCTAACTGAGGTAGGTAGAGGGGAGGCTGGGTATGCACATATACCAACGGTTCCGGGCTGGGCTATGGCCTAGTATCAAGAGTCCTCACCTCGTATACATGAAGCCCTGGGTTCGATTCCTCAGCACCACATATATAAAAAAGGCCAGAACTGATGCTGTGGCTCAAATGGCAGAGTGCTAGCCTTGAGCAAAAAGAAGCCAGGGACAGTGCTCAGTCCCTGAGTTCAAGCCCCAGGACTGCCCCCCTCCCCGCCAAAAAGAAACCAACAGTTCTTTAGGGCAACAGCCGGGCCCCCTCGGCGTGAGTGGCCTCAGCACTGGCCACACTGCACGGTGCTGTGGAGGAGCAGATAAGCAATGTGCATCCCGGAATACTGCATGGCATATGATATGGAGTAACCACATTCCACATGGAACACCTTCCTCTCCTGGAACTGGAACTCAGGTCTTGGGTGCTGACCCTGAGCATGGTTGCTGAAGGCTAGTTTGTGCTAGAGCCACAGCTCTCCTTCCAGCTTTTCTTGGTGGTTGATGAGAGATAAGAGTCTGGGGGACTTCTCTGCAGGGGTTTGAGCCACAGTGGCCAGTCCTCAGCATTCAGAGCCACATGGTTATGACTCCTTTAGAATAAAGTTTGTGCAGGCTTTGACCTTTGACCTCATGATCTACAGGCTGTCTCAGTTTCCTTTGCTAAACCTGAGTATTCTCCCACCAGAGCTACACTTCCATTCGCCCATTTGCCCTGTTCTTCTCCTTCTTCCACCCTTTCCTCTCCTCCCTCTCCTTTTCCTTTTCCCTCTCTCTCTCCCTCCTTATCCTTCTTGGTAACTTAGTGGAGAAGAGACTCTCATGCGTTTTCCGGCCTAAGCTGGCTTGGAACTGTGATCTTCATTCAGGGCTCAGCCTCCTGAGTAGATAGAAGTACTGCTGTGAGTCACCTCTGCTCCATTCTAAGACTTAAATGTTACTAGAAGCACTCAGGCACTGCACTCAGGTATGAGGCAGGATCTACTAACGGAAAAGGAAACAGGGTAAAAGCCTGCCAGGATTCAAAAAACTCAAGCTCAAAGATAGTCCATCAACTTCTCCTAAGATTAAGGGACCAAAGTTATTCACAGGAAAATGAGGCAAGTTAAGTTCAGAGGAATAAGGCCCGGTGAAGGCAACTCAGAAATGTGGTGTTTAGAAACATACAAGCACTATCTCAGCTTCAGAGACACAACAGGATGCATCCCTTCCAAGAGATGCATTCTCAGCCCAAGAATTAACATTTGTCTGGCAGGATGTATTGCTTCCTGAGTAAAATACTCCCCCAAAACTTAAGCAACCCGCAACCAAAATGTAGACAACAGGGGACTTTCCTTATCTCAAGGAAAAGGAACTGCTCCATGGCAGGATGGGTTCCACCTGCCAAGAGAGCCCCAAACACCTGTCTTGGCATAAAATTAAAGTCACACCCCTTCCTTTACCATATTAATACTCTCAACAGCCAAGGAACTGTGGGTCTTTGCCTCTCCATGACAGGACCCCCACTCTGTTAAGAGTGTGCCCTTCCTTTCAGCATTTCAGTCTGCTTTTTGTCTACTGCCTTGCTTACTTCCTCAGTAGAACTCAGCCAAGTTTCATTATCACTGTGAATTGTCCAGAAATTCATTTTCTGGGATTGAAGTTAAGGACCCTACGGAAGAAAGCCGTTTGTTAAAAGGAAAATGTCACAAAGCCACACCTGCATCTATGCAAGGAGACAGAGATCTGAGGATCATTGTTCCAAACCAGGCTAGGGAAGGAGAGTCTCAGAGACTCACATCTCCAATAAGCTGCACAGAAGATGCCAGAGTGGCACTGTGGCTCAAGCAGTAGAGCCTTAGCCTTGAGCCACATAACCTCAGTGACAGTGCCTTGGCCCAAAGTCCAAGCCCCAGAACTGTGAAAAAGTAAAGATGACAACTTCAGAAAACCAGTCATAAAAATGTTTAGCCACTTTGCACCTTTCACGCAATGAATGGTTGCCATAAGTACACCTTGAGTTCCACTCAATAAAATCTTTCAATGATATTATGAGATTCTTTTTTTTTTCTGGTTCTGGGGCTTCAACTCAGGACCTTGACATTATACCAGAGGTTTTCTGCTCCAACATATTGAGTCACACCTCCAACTTGCAGCTTTTTGCTGGTCAACTGAGTAAGAGTCTCCTGAGTTGCCTCACTAGGCTGTCTTCAAAAGTCCACCCTCAGATCTCAGGCTCCTGAGTAGCCAGGATTGCAAGCAGAGCAGCCCAGGCCCTAATATCTCATGCAACTGCAGCAAGCAACACAGTAGTCATTCCTTCCTTGAGAACATAAAGCCAGCACTGTATTACTCAAAGTCCAGAGCAGCTGGAGGAGATCCTTACATTCTTCAGAATTAAGGAGCTCCCACACACCATGGGCTCTTCATGGTGTCATTTTTGGGCACAGATCATGACAGGGTTGGTCAGAATGAGGTTCAAGGTCATTAAGACCAGCAGTTTCTCCAAGGCCAGTCATGGGGACACTGAGAGTGCAGTGATGACCATTCATTACTGATAGCACCTCTCATCCTCAGTGTTTATGCAAACTCATGTATTATACATCACTGTCTCTCTTCTTGTTCTTTGCTTTCAGCTAAGTAGAAAGTGTTTTATAGTATAGTAAATTATCCGAGAAACCACATATTGAAGGATTGAGTCCTGGAGTTTTTCTTTTTTCTTTTTTTTTCTTTCTTTTTTTTTTCTTTTTCTTTTTTTGGCCAGTCCTAGGCCGTGAACTCAGGGCCTGAGCACTGTCCCTGGCTTCGTTTTTGCTCAAGGCTAGCACTCTGCCACTTGAGCCACAGCACCACTTCTGGCCATTTTCTGTATATGTGGTGCTGAGGAATTGAACTCAGGGCCTCATGTATATGAGGCAAGCACTCTTGCCACTAGGCCATATTCCCTGCCCGAGTCCTGGATTTTTTATTATAGCATTAGCAGTCTGCACGCAGCCGGTTGTTACAGAGGCCTGCAGCCCACACATACTCGTAACACTGTCGGGAAACAGTCCAGAGAGGAAAGACAGAACAAAAACTATACCAGCAAACCAATCCAGCTCCAATGGAGAGCTGACTTGGGATGCCATGGTGACTGGAGACCAGACAGGAGACAGGACACAGTGTAATGCCCAGATTTTAGGGCCCTCAAAGACAACCATCAGAGTCCAGAGATAAAGCCAAACTGCAAGGGTCGTCCAATTCGGACCCCCCAACCCCCAGAGCACTCATTGCCAGTGAAGCTGAGAGTCCCTGAGCACAATTCCAGCACAGCTTTTTTAGACAAGTACAGGGAAGTTGGGGAAGACCCCTGGTTACATGTACATGATTGGTTGACATTTGCCCTTCTTTACTGGTCGCCTCAGGATTGGCCTGGGTTTTCCCGCCGAATGTATGGGCCAGACGGCCTTAACCTTTGGGTACAGATTCGGGTGGGCCTCCAGGAGTGGTCAGGTAACCACATCCCTGGAGCCAGATGGTTTTTGTCTCTTGTGCCCAGATCCGGGCCAGGGTCTGAGACTGGCCACTTAGTTATGTCCAACCTTGAGTGGGCTCCGGGCGTGGACAATTAATTGCATCCCCGGTCAGATGGCCATTATCTTCAGTGCCCAGATTCGGGTAGTACAGAGTTCACAGAGGGGTGTGGTGGGGGAGTGTGGTTACAGAGTAGCGATGGGAAGACTACTGGTATCTTTCCACTTTCCCATGGGTTAGCAAGCAAAGGTACAGAAGCAAAATAGCTGTTACGGCATAATGGTCATAATTCTATTCTCTAAGCTCTTCAACAGGAAGCAAACATGGAGACGCAAACAATGGCACTTGAGCTGGCCTGACCCTAAATTGGATCAGGTCTGGGGGTTGGGTCACAGGAAGCTTCCAGAACCAGGCACTTGACTGAAAGGTTCAGTAACCTATAGGCCAGCAGACACACCATGAAGACAAGATAGCAGGTAGTATAATTCAGAGTGTGGCTAGTGATAGCGCTAGCCAGATATGACCAACCTATTACAAAAGAAGCATCTTTATTGGGGTCTGTCTAATTTTCAAAATTTTACCCAATGATTTCATTTTTTCCGATATTCTATATTTATTCCCACTTTTCTCCTACATGTATACTTTCTGACTGAATTCTGTTCATGAAGTTTCCTAAAGGTAACAACCAGTCATCAAACATCAAGACGGTGATGGAGGCCAGATTTGGAGGTCAGATCTGGCCGGTGAAAGAGGGCAGAAGCTGACTCCATCTCTATTATCTCCCTCAGCCCTGACCATCAGAGGTAAGGGCCCTGCCCTGACTTCTCAGAAGCCAGGGAAGATTTCCCTGTTCACTATAAACAATAGTCATTGTCTTCCCCACCAAACCCCAATCCACCCGCCAGCTCTAACTATATAATTCATTGGTTCATGTAACCAATGTATGTAACAGGCTGTAACTCCATAGGCCCCCTGCATGTGGCTTAGCATACTCTATAAGTGTTGTGACCTCATTGGCCAGGTATGAATGGCGAGCTTGACCATGAAGCCTTGGCCTTTATAACTTTATAAAGCAGCAGCTCCAGCACACGTGAAGTCTGAGCTGTGGCCTTGGCTGGTCAGTTTATTCTAACTTCCCCAATAAATCCAGCTTTTTACTGAGGAGTGTCTCTGAGTGGTATACTCTTAGAGTGACAGAGAGACCCCTCCCTCAAACCCTTACCCCATTACAACCTGGTTTAAAGTTAAATCAAACAACTGCTTGTGACTGAGGTACATTAAGGCTTTTGGTTTCCCTCAGCAAGGCCCTGATCTCCCTCTCCAACCTAGGCCACTGGGAAGAGGAACCGCTGTTATGCTCAAACACCAGACCCCCACAAGTACCACCAGAGACCCACACAAATGCAAAAACAAAAGAAGTCTTTATTGCAAGCTTCAGCTTGGTCCTCCGCACACTGGACAACCTAGGGCTTTCAGCTGATTTACACATTTTGGTAGGGGGAAGGCAGGGACTTAGCATTCATCATAGCATCTTTTAATGAATCAACACACACCGGGGGAAAATTATAAAATAATTCTAAAGCATGTTTGGTGCATTTGGTGGCAGGAAGGAATCTGGAAAGGGTCATTGGCCAGATCAAGGGACCAAAGCATTTAGAATTGATTGGTTAAGCCAAAAGTGTGTAGCAAGGGGGGGATAGTGCACAGCTGCAGGGTTTTAGATACTGGAAACCACACCTGGGTGGGGGAGTTCTGGTAACTCTAAAACTTGTTTTTCTTCTCTGCTGGTCACTCTCATGGGTGTTTATGGTTTATCTGAAAACTATCTACCCCAGGGCGTTTCATGGTTTTTCCTAGGTCCTTAGCCACAATGCTGTTTACAGAAGCAAATTTAACAGTTGGTAACTACAAAATGGTGATGAAAATTTTTAGTTTCTCACCATGGAACCACTGAAAGCCAAACTTCTTAGCCTGTGGGAACAGGTGGGAACTCAGTTTTAGGAGTCACAGCACCACACTGAGTCAACTGCACACATCAGCATGATTAAAGAGTCTGGCTGGACACTGGGGAGGGTGGGTGAAGTTTTCCCTTAAAAGTGGGGAGTCTTAGTGTCATTGACTTCAATCACAGAATCAGAAATTCTGGACAAGTAGCCATGGTAAGAACTTCGCAGAGCTTTATTGATTGCCCAGGAGAGCAAACTGACAACAGACAAACTGACAAGCAGAAGTGATGGGGCCCTTTATCAGAGTGTGGGGCTGGGCAGGAGCAAAGGGGAGACAGATCCTTGGCTGTTGGGAGTATTTGTGTGGCATTCATAATCTGCTAGTATGTGCTAATGCCCTTGTGTTTGTCTGCTACTTTGTTTGCTTACTCCATTAAGCTCGGCTATATTTGCTTACCATCCTGCCTTGCCCAGAAATTCTTATTCCCCAGAGTCAAAAACCATAAGGAAGAGTCCCTACATTTAAAGGAAACTTCACAAACCCTCACCGATGCCCCGTGACAAGCCACATCCCACCAGTCCACCAACAAAGAGAAGGAAGACATTCCCTGTTCTGCTTCCACACACCAGTGAATTGCAGGCCAGAGTACATGGATAGTTTAGTAGTGGGAGAATTTTCCCAGTAGTAATCACTACTTCAGAGTCATTACTTGGAATTCCACTTGTGAACAAGTTTTATTTGTACTTAATATGCAGCAGAGCTTTGTTGACTCTAGGATGTAAGCTGAGCCCATCTGAGCTACTCAGGAAGCTGAGTTCTGAGGATCAGGCCTCAATACCAGCCCAGGCAGAAACATCTCAAGAGTCTCATCTCTAATGAACCAGTGGGAAATAGGAAGTGGGGTTGTGGCTCCCTGTGGTAGAGCACTAGCCTGCAACAAAACAGGCCAGACACAGCGCTGAGGCCAAGTTCTACTCCTCCCACTGACAGAAAAATATAAAGATGCAAAAACCAGATGCCAAAGTCTTATTTCTTTAAGGAAGGCTTTTGCTACTCACCAGGGATGCCATCATCCCAAGACAATGCTCCTCTAGGCTTTCACTCCCAGGCAGTCGCAGCGCTAAACTGAAAGAAGCATGGAGGGAGAAAGAATCCAGCAGCTGCCTCCAGCCCAGGATTTCCAGCTGCAGGGAAAGTGAAGTCCTGGCTCCTCCCACCTGTGCACCTCCACCCAATGAACAACTCTGCTCAACAACTCTTTGGAGCACTGGGTGAACAGTCATGGCTAGGGCTGTCCATCAGCCGGCAGAGGCCAGGCCACTGAAAAGCAGAGACTGGCTTTGTTCATTTAGATGTTGGATTTAGATGTTGGATTGGGAGTGTTTGCTAAGAGGCCTGCGTCTGCATGCAGTCTCTTGTCACAAAGACTGGCAACCCCGGGAACACACACTTAACACTGTTAGAAAAAGGAGCCAGGAGAGCTGAAAGAGCCGGAAAACAATATCAACAACCCAGACCAAACCTAAGGGTGCTCTGACGTGTGATGCCTTGCTAGCAGAAGCAGGGCTAGGAGATGGGGCCCGCCCAGGATGCCTGGCATCAGGGTGTCTGCCCTGGTCTTCCCCTAAAATCTGCCCCCTGGTGGGGTAGGGGATTGCTCCCAGGAAATTCAGTTCCTAGACCCAGTTCCCTGAATCTGGAGATGCAGGTGATAACCAATGGGGCTAAACCACACTGTGTCTTTACATATCCTCTTTAGGTCTATGCAACCCCCTACATCTGCAATTCAAAGGATGGCTTGTCTCTCCTCTGGGCCTTGGTAGCTGGGTGGACAGCCCTGCTGTAGTTAAGTGAAGATCTGTGTTTACGTTTGATGTTCATCACCTTTGGTCTGACATTTTTATTACCTGGGCTCAGGTCTCTAGACTTGTTCTTGAAATAGTTGATCCTTATACGTGGAGATCCCTTTTAGGAGAGGATGCATGCTGCCATATATTTAAAAACAGGTGTTTTTCGTTGAGAGAGAATACACGTTCCACAAGGAGGAACTGTTTTCCCAGTATTTGCTATTCCAGGACACATGTGAACATTTGGTATGTGAACTGGGCCAGGGTTCTGAACACAGGACCTAGGATCTGATCCTGAAATTCTTTTTCCCAAGGCTAGCCCTGTACCACTGGAGTCAAGGAGCCATTTCTGGTTTGTTTGTTTGTTTCCCTAAGTAGTTTATTGGAGATAAGAGTCTGGAAGATGTTCCTGCCTGAGCAGGCTTAAGAAGTTGATCCTCTGATTTCCGGGTCCTGGGTAGCTAGGATTGTTGTCCTGAGTAGACAGTGCATGGTGAGATGTCCTAATTACAACCACCAGGGCTGGCTCATTTCCAACGCACATGGACTTCTATTCAGAAGATAATTGCCCGTGCCTGTATTATAACTTGTGCTGGAAAACTGAGTCAGGAGGGTATTAGAATAAATACAGCAAACTCAACAGACCACATAAACTTTAATGGACAGTTGAAGAGGGCCATCGGAGCCACAGTGACCTGAGTAGAGAGTAAGGAGACCCTGTAAACAATTCCGGGAAGGGCTCAAGGGTCTTAAGTGGGGTTGGAGGTGCCCCAAAACAAGATACAGGACATGCGTTGCAAGTTTGTGGTTTTGCTTTAAGTAACTTACCCAGCCCTGGGTCTGGGAGCTGGCTCTGCAAACTCACTGAGCACGCCCGGTTTTAACCAGCTGTGGCCTGCATTGTGAATGCAAGTGCCTTTTACCTGGGAGGAACAGGGATACGCCTCCATGTTTGTTAAGGTGTAGATTCCCATCAAATTGTATGTACTACATTTAACGTTGTGTTATGGGGTTCGTAGATCAATGATTAAAGGGACTACTCAGTCAGATTGTAACTGGGGATATAATAAATTTGAGCAAGAAAGTACAGGCAGGGTCATGGTTGGGACCTCAAGATGGAGCCGGAACCATCTCAGAAGGTTGCTTATAAGCCCCCAAACCACAGGAATTTCCCCTTTATTTTAACTATAGGAATCAGTCACACACAGGTCAGGGTGTCTTGACCTTTACAGGAAATCACCTGACCAGCAAGTGATAAAACAGGATGCAACTCTGCAGGGGGAGGAGGAGGGGAGGAGGGGAGAAGGGCTCACAGGTGTGGACAATACCCAGCAAAGCAAAACAAGTTCAAAACAAGTTTGAGAAGTACAGCTTAGGCCAGGCTACATTAAACAATACCAATCATAGTTGTTCAAAGCCAGTGCCAGTCGGTAATCATTGATCGGCATTTACATCATTTCAAAAGCACTTTAAAATTTTCAATGCTGTATTTGCTGTATACCAGATACCCAGGTGGGCTTCAAACCCACAACAACAGTCAGCAGCACTCACTCTATCAGACTAGGAGTCTTTCATTTAGATGTGCTCAGTGTCCACTCACTGCCACACGTACCACACGCAGGTAATAGCAACAGACTTACAGAAGTGGAACTGGCAGTTAGGGATCACAAATAGCAATTCCACTAATCTCTGGGGAATAAAGCAATGAACCATTAAGGCAATCATTAAAGCAATCAAAATACTCTTTAATTCTTGCTTCTGGGTATAACTGGTACTTACTGAGGACCCAGCTAACATCAAAACATGCAAATGGAGTAACAATCAGGATTGGTCTCTCTCCTTCCTTTCTTTTGCAAGCTCCAGCAGCTCCAGGTCCAGCTCCTTTCAGCTGTTGTTATTCGACTCAGGTTTGCCCCTCACTAGGTCAACTACCTTGTCTAATCCTGCTGTTTCTAGGGACCCCAAAAAGGAGGCTCCCCTATGCCTTTTACTTGGTTTCCACAAATTGAACAAAGATCTGAAAGGACACCCAGGAAGGCCTCAGCATCAGCTCAGGCCTCTCACTGCAGGAGGGGCCCAATCCAATTCCTATGGATTCTCCTCCTGGCTGTCTTTTGCCTAACCTGGAGTCACTAAACTATGGGACCTAAAGCCTCTTAAGCTCATATGTGTAAGGTCCACCCTGGGAGGCCCCCACCGGTTTAATTCTGTGCCCAGGACCTGAGTTACCTAGGTAACTGACACACCTGGAGGCAGCTACCTCTGCCTTCTCTGAGCTCACATCCAATCCATCCTGCCAGAAAGCCTGCCTTTCTCTGTATAATTTGGCTAACAGCAGCCTCCCTGCCCCTAGCCCCCATTTCCTTTTTGCTCTATTTCCCTTCCTTTTCTCTTGTTCCTTTCACTCTGTCTCTCCATGCCTCAATCTTGTGTGTGCTGGCAGTTTGCTCCTCCCCCACCCCCAGCAAACTCCTTTCTCCTGAATCATGTGGCGGGTTTCCTTCCAGGCAAACCTTCCAATATGCTCATGTCATCAAATCTGGCCTCAGTATTTCCTGAACAATGATTCCAGGTGTCTCCATCATGGGACACTGGATCCCGACATCTTGGGGGACCGACACATTTCCTGCAGGTGCTTGGTGTAATAGGGAGGTCAGATCTGGCCAGTGCCATCATTAGCTGTGGAGGGACTTCAGGATGACTCCAGCTCATATTAGAGCAGAAGCCAACTCCATTTCCACTAAGCTCTCCCCCACCCTATCTGGGGAAGCCCCCATTTATTATGATAAGTTATGTAAATTGAGCTGGAAGTTTCCAGGGAACCTGTGCCCTCCCATTGGTAGGCGGATCCACCTGACATCAAATCCCAGTGCCCTCCGCAGTGGGTGTATCCACCTGATGTCAAATCCATGTGCCCTCCAGAGTGGGGTATCCACCTGACCTCAAATCCATGTACCAATTCTAACTAGAATGATAGGTTGTTCCAGATAGATACCATAAGGCCGACTGTAACTCTATTGGCCACCTTTGTGTGGCCTAGCATGCTGTATTCTCATTGGCCACCTGCGTGTGGCAACTTTGACTGTGATGTTCATCTTATAACCAGGCTGGAGGGCCACATGAGCGCGATTCCAGCTCCCCAGTCTGGACTCTTATCCTACACACCGGGTCAGCACTTTTGGGTCGGCACTTTTGGCTCCTAGGTCTGGGACCAATGCCGGTGGGTTCATTTTTAGTTCACTTTCTACTTCCCCAATAAATCTGTCCTTTTGTCATCTTGTAGCTGGAGACTGTGTTGGACTCTTGGGGGACCCAGGAATTGCCTCCCTTGTAGGGGGATCCGGTTCTTAGTGAACCCCCACTATACTTCATACTGTTGCATAGATTTGATGTCACATGGATATGCCCATTCTGTAGAGCACATGGATTCTAGGTCAGGTGGATATGCCTACCCATGAGAGGGCGCAGGTTCCCTTGAAGCTCCCAGGCCTCAGGTGGTCAATTTACATGACTTATCATAATAAAGGGGAGCTTCCCTGGAGAGAGTAGCAGAGAGTTTAGTGGAGATGGAGTTGGCTTCTGCTCTCATCTGAGCTGGAGTCAGCCTGAAGTCCCTCCACAGTTAACAATGGCACTGGTCAGATCTGACCTCCATATTACACTTGGCAAGCAGACGGGCTCCCCAACTTAGGTCCCTTCTCCTTTCCAGCTCTAAATCCCTCTGCTCTCCATGCTCTCCTGCATACTTGGTACCCTCCAAACTGCAAGACTGTCTCACTGGAACAGGCTGAGACACACCTTAACCCTTGGGGGGGAGGGAACAGCTGATCTCCATCCCCCTCCTTCAGCCTCAGGGGAGGCACCATCCACCCCCCAACCCCCGACAAACTCCTCCTCCTCCCTGTCACCCTCCTCCTACTTCCCCTCCTCCAGCCCTCTCTGTCACACAGCCTCTTTCAGCTGCCAGGCCTGTTACTTGCTCTTGCCCTCTCCAGAGCCCTTCCACATCACTCCTCTCCTCCCCCTCAAGTCCCCTCCTTCCTACTCAGGACCAGACTGATGTGTCCCCAATTCCCATAAACAGCGCCGCCGACTCAGAAAAGCAGGTCAAGGAGCCTTTACTATCTCACGACAAAGCAGAGTGCAAGGCCAGCCTTCTTTCAGCAGGGTTTAGACAGGGGAAACCACACACAGTGCTTTACATGGAAGTCAGCGGATTCACAGAAGCAGAGCCAGTAGTTGGTAATAACAGGAAACAGTGAAATTGATTAGGGCCCTTCCTAACAAAAGTGGTTACACAGAAGCAATGCAAACAATCTAGGGGAACAAGAAGGGACAATCAGGACCCCAATTATATCAGGGAACTCATCTCCAATTAGCCACTGGAAAACAGAAGCAGAGCTGTGGCTCAAAGTGATACAGCACTAGCCTCAATCTCAAAAGGTCCTGGACAGCTCTCAGGCCATGAGCTTTAGCTCTATGACCTCCAAGGTGGAACAAAAAACTAAATATTTAGGTGGGGTATCAAGGGGCAGCTTTGAGGACAAGTCTGATGTTGCAAATGCAATAGAAAAAAGAGGCACTGGACGGGAGTGGGGGGTGAGGGGGTGGGGGTGGAAAATGCAGTTGGGAATCTAATGGATATTACAAAATTAGCAAGACTGAGCTGGGAATGTGGCCAGCCTAGTGGCAGAGTGCTTGTCTGGCAAGCATGAAGCTCTGGGTTTGATTCCTCAGTACAACATACACAGGAGAAAACGGAAGTGGCTCTGTGGCTCAAGTGGTAGAGTGCTAGCCTTGAGCAAAAAAAGCTCAGGGAGAGTGCTCAGGCCTCGAGACAAGCCCCAGGTCTGGCAAATAAAATAAAATAAAATAAAATGAACATGACCATGGGGAGGAGAGGGATCAGTGAGAATGTTGAAAGAGGTGCTTTATTAAGTGACAACACCTTAACTACTTCAACGTAATAATAAGGCTGTACTGAAGTGTAGAGAGAATAGAGATGGAAAGGCAGTTTGGTTTTTCCAATATTTGTTGAGTATCCACTATATGTTAGAAAACAAGTGTATCAGGAACAAACCCATATGATGACTTTGATTCTTGTGTCTATTCACTTTGCTATGCAATCCAGGTAGAAGTTCGCACACTTCTAACAAGCGCTCTCAAAAAGAAACAGAGAGACTAGCACATGATAGCTGAGCACTGGTGCCTCATCCCTGTACATCTAGCTAATCCGGAGGCTGGGATCTGAGGATCCTGGTTCAAATCCAGTCTGAGAAGGAAGTTCTGAGACTCTTATCTCCAATCAAGCACCAGAAAAGCAGAAGAGGTGCTGTGACTCAAAGTGATAGAGCTCTAGCCTTGAGCACTCCAGCTCCACAAGTTCAAGTCCCACAATGAACAAAAAGAAAGAGAGAGGAGTGGGACAAAGAAGAGAGGGAGGGAGGGACTGAGGGAAGGAGGGAGATAACAATGGAGGGGCAGAGGAAGGGAGGGAGGGATGGAGGGAAGAGCAACACCATGATTCTAACAGAAAAACCAGGGGCTGGGGATATGGCCTAGTGGCAAGAGTGCTTGCCTCCTATACATGAGGTCATGGGTTCAATTACCCCACACCACATATACAGAAAACGGCCAGAAGTGGTGCTGTGGCTCAAGTGGCAGAGTGCTAGCCTTGAGCAAAAAGGAAGCCAGGGACAGTTCTCAGACCCTGAGTCCAAGCCCCAGGACTGGCCATAAAAAAAAAATTCTACTCCAAGAGAAAGCACTGATACTATGTAGAACGAGTCTCTCTTGCATCTGTCTGAGGAGAGAGTAGGGAGTAAGTAAAATGAATAGAATGTAATGTGAGTAAAGGAAATGAATAGAAGGTAATGTAAGGAAAATGAATCCAAAGTAACAGGCTGGGAATATGGCCTAATGGCAAGAGTGCTTGCTTCATATATAGCAGGCCCTGATTCGATTCCCAAGCACCACATATATAGAAAATGGGCAGAAGTGGCGCTGTGGCTCAAGTGGCATTGTGCTAGCCTTGAGCAAAAAGAAGCCAGGTACAGTGCTCAGGCCCTGAGTCCAAAGCACAGGATTGGTAACAAAAACCAAAAACAAACAAAAAAAAAAATACAAAGTAACATGCATCCTGAGAACTCAGGCAGGGCTGATGGACACTCTACTCCATCTGTTATGGCTTAGATGGACACTCTAATCCATCTTTTATTACTTAGAAGCATACAGCATTGCTGGGTTCTTTTCAAGAAAAATTCCCAAGCTTTTAAAGCATTGGTGTAAGAAATAAGTAACAACAAGCATCCATCCAAAGCTGTTTCCAAACACTGTCCCCATCCCCACATAGAAAGGTAAAAATACAGTAAGACTGCTGAATGGTTCCCATGCCCCTCTTTCTGTATAGTCAAAGGCAAGCTCAAGGAAATCTGTGATTGACCGAATGGCTGCTACCAAAGATACTGCATTGAAACAAAGGTGTATGTGGGACAGTGTTTAGACAACAGATTCTGCTGCCTGCCCCTGGGCAAGCATCCCAGGATCCAGATCACCACCCTAGGAGTCACTGAAGCCTCTTGTTGGTTTAAATGTTTCTTCTCCCCTGCATCTTTCTTTTTCTCACTGATATTCTTTCTGATTCCACAATAAGCAATAAAAAAAGATAAACAAAAACCTATTGTAAAATTGAAGTTACACGTATGACCCTCCATTGCTGGTTGGCTCCTGGTCCATTCCATCCTTCCGTTGGGTGGGGTTGGGAACCAGCTGGGCAGGGAAGGGCGCTTTCACCACACATGCAGGGTTGTGCCACATGGAAGCCCTCCACCACTCATGGGAGGAGACACACCCCTAATTCCTGCAGACCAGCAGGGATTCCCTGTCTGACCAAGGCCAGATGGAAAACCAGATGTCAGCCATTACCACAGATCGGCGTCCTGAATACAACAGTGTTTGGATCAAAATCAGTGTCTGAGCTTGACCAGAGCGTTTGTAGCCAGTCCCCATTACTGAGCATTTCCTTCCATTGGATAAACCACTGCATTGCTTTTCTGTGACCTGCTGTGACAAATTGCCACAACCATAGCTAACAGAAGCAATCAGGAGTTATTTCCTGCCAGGTTGAAGGGTTAGAATCTTAGCACAGAGGCCAGAAATGGTGTCTCAGGCCTCTCCTGGCTATTTAGGAGGCAGAGATTAGGACTAAAGGGGTTCAAAGCCAGCTCAGCTCCTCTTGCCTCTCCTTTTCCCTCTCCCTGCAAAAACTGAGTAAGATTCCTTTTCAACAAATAAGCTTGGCATATTAATATGTATCAGTATTCTCAACTACAGAGAAGGCAGAGAGAGGAAAATCACATCTGAAGGCCAGTCTGAACTTAAGGACTTACCTGAAAAGGCAAAAAAAAAAAAAAAAAAAAAAAAAAAAAGTAAATGTGGCTCGTGTGGTAGGAATGCTTGTCTAGCAAGTGTAAGGCACTGAGTTCAAATCC
Source organism: Perognathus longimembris pacificus (assembly GCF_023159225.1). Classification (NCBI taxonomy): domain Eukaryota; kingdom Metazoa; phylum Chordata; class Mammalia; order Rodentia; family Heteromyidae; genus Perognathus; species Perognathus longimembris. Next base: position 182,701 of record NW_025961402.1, on the reverse strand, counting down.
AAGTACCACCCAAACCAGAAGTTTGGCATGGATCTCAGGGGACCCCAATCAGCAGGATTGAGCCTTTCTGGAAGCTCTGTGGCTCACTTCCTTTATTCAGCAATAGTGGAATATGAATCCTGTCATTGTTTCTCAAGAATATGAATGGGACTGGACACTATACCAGTTAGTAAAATAAATTAATCACAAGGAATCAATACTACATGAGTTCACCTCCTAGGCTAGGTGGCTTTAATGAATTAGCTAGATACTTTACCAAACTGACAACACTTTTCCCATGGTGCCTTGTAAAGTTTTCTAAACCCTGTTTGTTGGACCCAGGAACTGCAACCGTAGTCAGGACACATGGGACGCAAGGCGAGTGAACCAATGCATACTTTATTTCAGGAGGGCCAGGGTTTATATATCATTAGAAATCAATTCCCAATTTTCAGGGCAAAGGTTAATACAGCATGTATCTTTAGAAATCAGCTTACAAGTTTCAGGGTAAAGGTTAACACAGAATATTATCCATTATAACTACAAGAATTTGAGGAACGCCATTTCTGGGAGGAAGGACACTAACATAGAAGTTTATCTACTACAAAATTTTACTGCTCGAAGAGAGTTTACTTATTTAATGCCAAACTATTTACTACCTAGCTACTATTTGCTCCGGACCTTGACCAGGGCTCTATACACCCAAAGGAGACTTCTCTGTTTACTATGGGAAGAAACTATCCTGATTATTGAGAAGGGAATTTGCTATTTGCTAAGAAGAAGCTATCCTATTTATAATGAGTAACTATCACTAAAGGCAGCTGTGCAAACCAATCTCCTCAGGGAGACTTTGTATGGGGAAGGGGAGATTTTCCTGACAAAAGTCAGCATCCTTTGGCCCACAGACACAAAGAAACTTCTAACTGGGAATATGTTCCCAGGAGCCTGTCAGCATGCTGACACGGCATTGAAGTGACTGTGCCAAGGCTAGGCATCCTTTTGGCCCAACAGACACAAAGAAACTTCTAGCTGGGAATATGTTCCCAGGAGCCTGTCAGTATGCTGACATGGCATTGAAGTGACTGTGCCGAGGCTAAGTCTTCCTTTTGGTCAGAGAAATTAATTCTCCCACACCTGTTCTCCTTTGAGAGAGCATAGACAGGACTTGAGAACATGTCAAGTGAAAGGAACTAGGTATGGAAAGGTGAATGTGGTTATGTTCCCACTCACTGGAGAAAGCTAAAAAATTTGATCACAGAATTCATGTGCAGTAGTGGTCACTAGAAGCTAGGAAGAGTGCCAGCAGTCTGCAGGTCACAACTGTAATCCTAGCTACTCAGGAGGCTGAGATCCGAGGATTGTGGTCCAAAGGCAGGAAAGTCCGAGAGACTCTTCTCTCCAATTAACCACGAGAAACCGGAAGTGGTGCTGTGGCTCAAGTGGAAGAATGAAACCATTGAGCTGAAGAGCTGAGGGACAGTGCTCCGGCCCAGAGTTCAAGCCCCAAGACCAAGAAACAAATAACAGCAACCAAAAACACAATTTTAGAGAGAAATGTAGTTCTAATGTTATAATTCACAAAAGAGTAGTAAACAACAGCTGTAGTAAACAGCAGTTCATTACACATCAGAAAAAAAATGGAAGAGTGGGGCTGGGCAGAAAACTCCGTGAGCCTCCTATAGCTAATAAATTACCACAATGCTGGAAGTGGAGCTGTGGCTTGAGTGGTAGAGTGCAAACCTTAATTAAGCACAAAAGCTTAGGGATAGTGCTCAGGTCCTGAGTTCAAGCCCCAGGAACAGCACCAACCCCTCTTCACACCAAAATAAAATAAAATACTAAAAAAAATCGAACTTTCCCAAGACATACCCTGATTACCCTGGCTTTATCATTCCTTACACATTGTATGCATGCACTGAATTATAATACTTTCATTACAGCATATAATGGGAAAGAAAACATAAGAAATTACGCTTAAAAGTTTTACAGCAAAGAAAACTGGCAACTGGTCCTGACCCTTGGTGAGATCCACAGTGCATACAAAAGGAAATGAGTACCCACTTGCTTACCTGTAATTAGGCTAATTGGCACCGAGTTTCAGGGCTCTAGAGCTCAGAAGCATTCCAGCAGAGGTGGCTCTGCCCTTCTGTGTATTAAGTTTCACTGCCCCAGAGGAGGTGCAGCCCCACCCCCACCCCCCAGGGAATAAAAGCCCAGGAGTCCCTCGAGGGTCACTGGCCACTGCCTCTGGAGCCTCAACCATGAGGCTCCACCCCCTGCTTTCTGTTCTCTTCTTTGTGACCTTAATACCAAAAGGTAAGTGGGTGACATGAGCTCTGAAGTGGCTGGTGAGGAGCACTCCCTGGGTGCAGGATTCGACTCTGAGGGTCGTACCTTGGGAGTCCCTGTGCACCCAGGTACAGAGGTACCTCCCATCTTCTTTAGAACCCAGGAAACCAAGAAAGAGGCAGGGTGGGGAATCTGCCACATAAAAGAGGTGCAAGAACTCCATGAGTAGGAAAAAGGGTCCTAGTAGAAAAGCGGAAATGGGCAAAGGAGCTAAAGAGAGACTTCACAAGAGAAGAAATAAAAATGGCAAAGAAACATATGAGGAAATGTTCAACATCCCTGGTAGTAAAGGAAATGCAAATAAAAACAACCCTGAGATACCACCTCACCCCAGTTAGAATGGCCTATACTCTGAACTCAGGCAACAACAAATGCTGGAGGGGGTGCAGGGAAAGAGGAACCCTTCTCCATTGTTGGTGGGAGTGCAAATTACTACAACCACTTTGGAGAACAGTATGGAGGTTTCTCAAAAAGCTCAATATAGACATACCCTATGACCCAGCCATACCACTCCTAGGCATCTATCCTAAACAGCAAGTCGCAAGATACCAAAAAGACATTTGTACTTCCATGTTTATCGCAGCACAATTCACAATAGCCAAAATATGGACAGAACCCAGATGCCCCTCCACAGATGAATGGATCCAAAAAATATGGTACCTATACACAATGGCATACTACATAGCGATTAGGAATGGTGACATATTGTTATTCTCAGGGAAATGGTGAGAATTTGAACAAATAATGTTGAGCGAGACAAGCCTAGAACACAGAAAACAAAGGGGCATGACCTCCTGACATATGATTTAACAAAGGGAGACGTAGAGACAGTAGAGATCAGGTCTGTGAAACCAAAAACTGCTTGTCAAATAGTATTTCCCACAGGATTGGGGCAGCGACCCAACAGTATGTAACTAAAACCAAACAACTGCTCAACACATAAAGGTCAAAAATTGACCTCTCAGTGGAATACAGTAGCTCAAAAGCTATGTATGTACATCCATATAAGACTACTGTCGACATATTGTATAATATCGACATTACATTTAAAGCCCTAGGCAAATTTTCTTGGGCCTGGCCGCATGGCTACTGTATATGTTCGTGATACATTGTATATTGTATATATGTCTAACTGACCTAGAGAAGGGAAAGAAAAACAGGGCGTTAAGATATCACAAGAAATGTACACAATGCCCTACTATGTAACTGTACCATTTTTGCACAACACCTTGTCAAAAGAATTTGTGTTCAATAAATAAATTTTTTAAAAAGTAAACAAGAAATCTTCAGAAAACCAGTCATAACAATGTTTAGCCACTTTGCACTTTTGATGCAATAAATCGTTCCCATATCTATACCTAAAAGTATCACTCAATAAAATCTTTCAATATTATGAGCTTCTTTTTTTTTTCTGGTTCTGGGGCTTCAACTCAGGGCCTTGACACTATACCAGAGCTTTTCTGCTCCAAAGTATTGAGTCACACCTGCAACTTGCACCGTCTTGCTGGTCAACTGAATAAGTCTCCCGAGTTGCCTCATGTGCCTATCTTCAAAAGTGCCACCCTCAGAGACTGGGAATATGGCCTAGTGGCAAGAGCGCTTGCCTCATATATATGAAGCCCTGGATTCGATTCCCCAGCAACACATATATAGAAAATGGCCAGAAGTGGCACTGTGGCTCAAGTGGCAGAGTGCTAGCCTTGAGCAAAAAGAAGCCAGGGCAGTGCTCGGGCCCTGAGTCCAAGGCCCAGGACAGGCCAACAAAAAAAAAAAAAAAGTGCCACCCTCAGACCTTAGGCTCCTCAGTAGCTAGGATTGCAAGCAGAGCAGCCCGGGCCCTAATATCTCATGCAACTGTAGCAAGCAACACAGTAGTTACTCTTTCCTTGAGAACATAAAGACAGCACTGTATTATTCAAACTACTGAGCAGCTGGAGGAGATCCTTACATTCTGAAGAATGTAAGGAGTTCCCACACAGCATGGGCTCCTCATGGTGTCATTTCTGTGCACAGATCATGACATGGTTGCTCAGAATGAGGTTCAAGATCATTAAGACCAGTAGTTTCTCCAAGGCCAGTCACAGGGACACTGAGAGTGCAGTGATGACCATTCATTACTGGTAGCACCTCTCACCCTCAGTGTTTATGCAAACTCATGGATTATACATCACTGTCTCTCTTCTTGTTCTTTCCATTCTGCTCAGTAGAAAGTGTTTCATATTATAGTAAATTATCCAAGAAGCCACATATTGAAGGATCCAGTCCTGGAGTTTTTATTAGAGCATTAGCAGTCTGCAGGCAGTCGGTTGTTACAAAGGCCTGCAGCCCACACATACCCATAACAGTGTTGGGAAACAGGCCAGAGAGGAAAGAAAGAAAAAAATCAATACCAGCAAACCAATCCAGCTCCAATGGAGAGCTGACTTGGGAGGCCATGGTGACTGGAGACCAGCCAGGAGACAGGACACAAGCAGCAACCATGGAGAAGCAAACAATGGCACCTGAGCTGGCCTGACCCTAAATTGGATCAGGTTTGGGGGTTGGGTCACAGGAAGCACCCAGACTCAGGCACTTGACTGAGAGGTTCAGTAACCTATAGGCCAGCAGACACACCATGAAGACAAGATGGCAGGGAGTATAATTCACAGTGTGGCCAGTGATGGCACTAGCCAGATACGACCAACCTATTACAAAAGAAGCTTCTTTATTGGGGTCTAATTTTCAAAAGTTTACCCAATGCTTTCATTTTTTTCTATATCCTACATTTATTCCCACTTTTCTCCTACATGTATACTTTCTGACTGAATTCTGTTCATGAAGTTTCCTAAAGGTAACAACCAGTCATCAAACATCAAGATGATGATGGAGGCCAGATCTGGCCTGAGAAAGAGGGCAGATGCTGACTCCCATCTCCATTATCTCCCTCAGCCCTGAGCATCAGAGTTGAGGGCCCTGCCCTGACTTCTCAGAAGCCAGGGTAGATTTCCCTGCTCACTATAAACAATAGTCATCGTCCTCCCCACCAAACGCCAATCACCTGCCAACTCTAACTAGATGATAGATTGGTTCAAGCAGATACTATGTAACAGGTTGTAACTCCATTAGCAACCTGGGCGTTGCTTAGCATACTCTATAAGTGGTGTGACCTCATTGGCCAGGTACACGTGGCAAGCTTGACCACATGGCCTTGGCCTTTATAACTCTATAAAGCTCCAGCACTCCCCAAGTCTGAGCTGTGGCCCTGGCTTGTCACTTTATTCTAAATTCCCCAATAAATCCAGCTTTTTACTGAAGTCTGTCTCTGAGTGGTATACTCTTGGAGTGATGGGGAGACCCCTCCCTCAGACCCTTTCCCCCATTACAACCTGGTTTAAAGTTAGATCAAAGAAACATCTGTTTGTGACTGAGCTACATTAAGGCTTTTAGCTTCCCTCAGCAATGCCCCAATCTCCCACTGCAACCTGGGGCACTAGGAAGAGGAACCGCTGTTATGCTCAAATGCCAGACCCCAACAAAGACCACCTGAGACACACACCAATGCAAAAACAAAAGAAGCCTTTATTGCAAGCTTGAGCTTGGCCTCCAGGCACTGGGCAACCAGATGCTAAGAAGCCAAGAGCTTTCAGCTGATTTACACATTTTGGTAGGGAGAAGGCAGGGACTTAGCATACATCATAGCATCTTTTAACAAATCAACACACACCATGGGAAAAATATAAAATTCTAAAGAATGTTTGGCACATTCCGTGGCGGGAAAGAATCTGGAAAGGGTCATTGGCTAGATCAAGGGACCAACGCATTTAGAATTGATTGGTTAAGTCCTAAGTTTGTAGCAAGGAGAGGATAGTACACAGCTGCAGGGTTTTAGATACCGGAAAACACACCTGGGTCAGGGAGTTCTGGTAACTCTAAAACTTGTTTTTCTTCTTTGCTGGTGACTCTTATGGGTGTTTATGGTTTATCTGAAAACTATCTGCCCCAGGGTGTTTTATGTTTTTTTCTAGGTCCTTAGCCACAAAGCTGTTTACAGAAGCAAAATTAGCAGTTAGTAACTACAAAATGGTAATGACAATTTTTAGTTTCTCACCATGGAACCACTGAAAGCCCCGCCTCTTAGCCTGTGGAACTGGTGCAAACTCAGTTTTGGTTGCCACAGTTAGCACCACACTAAGTCAGTTGCACACTTCAGCATGATTAAAGAGTCTGGTTGGACACTGGGGAGGGTGGGTAAAGTTTTCCCTTAAAAGAGGGGACTCTTAGGGCCATTAACTTCAATCACAGAATCAGAAATTCTGGACAAGTAGCCATGGTAAGAACTTCGCAGAGCTTTACTGATTGCACAGGAGAGCAAATAGGCAAGCAGACAAACGGACAAGCAGAAGGGAAAAGGCCCTCTAACAGAGTGTGGGGCTGGGCAGGAGCGAAGGTGAGACAGATCCTTGGCTGTTAGGGTTATTTGTGTGACATTCATAATCTGCTAGTATGTGGCACTGCCCATGTGTTTGTCTGCTACTTTGTTTGCTTACTCCATTAAGCTCGGCTACCTTTGCTTACCATCCTGCCTTGCCCAGAAATTCTTATTCCCCAGAGTCAAAAACCGTAGGGAAGAGTCCCCACATTTAAAGGAAACTTCACAAACCCTCCCTGGTGCCTCTGTGACAAGCCACTTCCCACGAGTCCACCAACAAAGAGAAGGAAGACATTCCCTGTTCTCCTTCCACACACCCGTGAACTGCAGGCCAGAGTACATGGGTAGTTTAGTAGTGGGAGAATATTCCGAGTAGACCACTACTTCAGTCATTTCTTGGAATTCCACTCGTGAACAAGTCTTATTTGTACTTAATATGCAGCGGAGCTCTGTTGGCTCTAGGATGTAAGCTGAGCCCACCTGAGCTGCTCAGGAAGCTAAGATCTGAGGATTCGGCCTCAATACCAGCCCAGGCAGAAACATCTCAAGAGTCTTATCTCTAATGAACCACCAGGAAATACGAAGTGGGGTTGTGGCTCCCTGTGGTAGAGCGCTAGCCTGCCATAAAACAGGCCAGACACAGCGCTGAGGCCGAGTTCAAGTCCTCCCACTGACAGAAAAATAAAGAAAAGATGCAAAAACCAGATGCCAAAATCTCATTTCTTTAAATAAGGCTTTTGCTACTCACCAGGGACGCCATCATCCCAAGACAATGCTCCTCTAGGCTTTCACTCCCAGGCAATCCCAGCTCTATGCTGAAAGAAGCATGGAGGGAGAAAGAAGCCAGTGGCCGCCTGCAGCCCAGGATTTCCAGCTCCAGGGATAAAGTCCTGGCTCCTCCCACCTGCGCACTTCCACCCAATCAACAACTCTGCTCAACATCTCTGCGGAGTACTGGGCGAACAGTCACGCCCAGGGCTGTCTGTCAGCCATTAGAGGCCAGGCCTCTGAAAAGCAGAGACTGGCTTTGTTCATTACCCAGAGACATATGCCAGAACTGTGGTGCGGGGAATCCAGTTGGTGAATCACAGAGAAGCCAAGTTTTCACTTGGGATTGGGAGTGTTTAGTAAAAGGACTGCGTCTGCACGGTCTCTTTTCACAAAGACTGGAGGCTCTGGGAATACACACTTAGCACTGTTAAAAAAGGAGCCTGGAGAGCAGAAAGAGAGGGAAAGCAATACCAACAACCCAGACCAAACCGAAGGGTGCTCTGACAGGTGATGCCTTGCTAGCAGAAGCAGGGCTAGGAAATGGAGTCCTCTGGGAGGCCTGGCATCAGGGTGTCTGCCCTGGTCTTCCCCTAAAATCTTGCACCATGCTGGGATGGGGCGTTGGTCCCAGGAAATTCAGGTCCCAGCCCCATACTCTGGGGATTCAGGTGGGGCCCATTGGGGCTGAAACACACTGTGTGTTTACTTATCCCCTTTAGGTCTATGCAACCCACTACATCTGCAATTCAAAGGATGGCTTGTCTTCCCTCTGGGCCTGAAAGCTGGGTGGACAGCCCTGCTGTAGTTAAGTGAAGATCTGTGTTTACATTTGATCTTCATCACCTTTGGTTTGACATTTTTATTACCTGGGCTCAGGTCTCTAGGACTGACTTGCTCTTGAAATAGTTGACCCTTATATATGGACATCCCTTTTCGGAGAGAATGCATGCTGCCCTATATTTAAAAACAGGTGTTTTTCCTTGAGAGAAAACGCACGCACGTTCCACAAGGATGAGCTGTTTTCCCAAGTATTTGTTCTTCCACGATACATGTGAACATTTGGTATGTGAACTGGCCAGGGTTCTGAACATAGGACCTAGGATCTATCTGATCCTGAGATTCTTTTTCCCAAGGCTAGTCCTCTACCACTGGAGCCAAGGAGCCATTTCTGGTTTGTTTGTTTGTTTGTTTGTTTTCTAAGTAGTTTATTGGAGATAAGAGTCTGGAAGATGTTCTTGCCTGAGCTGGCTTAGGAAGTTGTTCCTTTGATTTCCAGCTCCTGGGTAGCTAGGATTGTTGTCCTGAGCAGACTGCCTGGTTAGATGTCTTAATTACAACCACCAGGCCTGGCTCAATTCCAGGGCATGTGGACTTCTATTCAGAAGATAATTGCCTGTGCCTGTATTATAACTTGTGCTGGGAAACTGAGTCAGGAGTGTATTAGAATAAATAGAGCAAACTCAACAGACCACATAAACTTTAATGGACAGTTGAAGAAGGCCATTGGAGCCACAGTGACCTGAGGAGAGTCAGGAGACACTGCAAACAATTACGGGCAGGGCTCAAGGGTCCTAAGTAGGGTTGGAGATGGCCGGAAACTAAATGTTTCAGGACATGCTTTGCAAGTTTGTGGTTTTGCTTTAAGTAACTTACCCAGGCCTGGGTCTGGAAGCCTGCTCTGCAAACTCACCAAGGAAGCCCGGTTTTAACCAGGCATGGTCTGCATTGTGAATGCAGGTGCCTTTTACTTGGGAGGAGCAGGGATATGACTCCATGTTTTTTAGAGAGTAGATTCCTATCTGTTAAGTTTTTTTTAACGTAGGTAGCCAGTAAAAGGAACGAAACATGGTCTTCAGGCAGGAGAGAAAAGTTTATCCTACTGACCTGCTCCCAAGTTCAACGTGCATGAGGTAGGCAAGAAAGCGAGCCACCCTGGGGGGGAAGCCCTATGTAGGGCAGGGGAGGGGAGGTGTGGCCAGGATGTGACTTCAGGGATGGGGGAGGTAACTACATCCAGGTCTGCTGGTTACCCAGGTAACTGGGTGGAGACTTAATGGGTGGGGGCATCTGCATGTAGCCCTCAGGGAGAGGACCTTACACTATCCAATTGTATGTACTATATTTAACGTAGTGTTATGGGGTTCGGGGATCAATGATCAAAGAGACCACTCAGTCAGATGACAATCCAGGATGTAAAGAACTTTGTTCAGCAAGAATGTATGGGCAGGGTCAAGACTGGGACCTCAAGATGAAGCCTTGTGCCTTCTCTGAAGGCTGCTTATAAGTCTCCAAACCACAGGAATTTCCCCTTTATTCTAACTATAGGAATCAGTCACACACAGGTCACGGTGTCTTGACCTTTACTGGAAATCACTGACCATCAGGTGATAAAAAAGGATGCAACTCTGCAGGGGTTGGTGGGGAGGAGAGGAGGACAGGAGGACTAGGGGAGGGGAGGTGGAGAGGAGTGGTGCAGGGCTCACTGGTGGGGACAATACCCAGGAAAGCAAAACAAGTTCAAAACAAGTTTGATAAGTACTGCTCAAGCCAGGTTACATTACACAATACCAATCATAGTTGTTGAAAGCTAGTGCCAGTCGATGCTCATTGATCTGCATTTACATAATTTCAAAAGCACTTTCAAATTTTCAATGCGATGTTTGCTGTATACCAGATACCCAGGTGGGCGTCGAACCCACAGCAACAGTCAGCAGCACTCAGTGTATAGGGCTAGGAGTCTTTCATTTAGATGTACTCAGTGTACACTCACTGCCACATGTCCCACATGCAGGTGATAGAAACAGACTTACAGAAGTGGAACTCGCAGTTAGTAATCACAGATAGCAATTCCAGGAAAACTCTGGCAAATAAAGCACTGAACCATTAAGGCAATCATAAAGCAATCAAAATACTCTAATTCTTGGTTCTGGGTGTAACTGATACTTACTGTGGAACCATCTAACTTCTTTAAAACATGCAAATGGAGTAACAATCAGGCTTGATCTCTCTCCTTCTTTTGCAAGCTCCAGCAGCTCCGGGCCCAGCTGCTTTGGGCTCCTGTTATTCAACTCAGGTTTGCCCTTCCTTAGGTCAACGACCTTGTCTAAGTCCGCTGTTTCTAGGGACCCAAAAAAGGAGGCTCCCCTATGCCTTTCACTTGATTTCCACAAGTTGAACAAGGATCTGTAAGGACACCCATGGAGGCCTCAGGTAAGCCACAGGAGGGGCCCAATCCAATTCCTCTTGATTCTCCTCCTGGCTGTCTTTTGCCTAACCTGGAGTCACTAAACTCTGCGACCTAAAGCCTCATAAGCTCATATGTGTAAGGTCCACCCTGGGAGGCTCCATGCAGTTGCCCCCAACAGTTTAATTCTGAGCCCAAGACCTGAGTTACCTAGGTAACTGACACACCTGGAGGCAGCTACCTCTGCCTTCTGTGAGCTCATATCAAATCCACCTGGCCAGATTTCCTGGCTTTCTCTATATAATCTGGCTAACAGCAGCATCCCCCCCATTTCCTTTTCGCTCTTTTTCCCTTTCCTTTCTCTTCTTCCTTCCCCTCTGCCTCCCCACGCCTCCATCTTGTGTGGGCTGGAAGTTTGCTCTTCCCCCACCCCCACCAAACTCCTTTCTCCTGGACCATGTGGTGGGTTTCCTTCCTGGCCAACCTTCCAAAATGCACATGTCATCAAATCTGGCCTACGTATTTCCTGAACAATGAGTCCAGGTGTCTCCGTCCTGGGACACTGGATCCCGACATCTTGGGGGACCCACAGGTCGCCTGCAGGTGCTTGGTGTAATAGGGAGGTCAGATCTGGCCAGTGCCATCTTTAACTGTGGAGGGACTGCAGGCTGATTCCAGCTCAGATTAGAGCAGAAGCCAACTCCATCTCCACTAAGTTCTCCCCCGCCCTCTCCAGGGAAGCTCCCCTTTATTATGATAAGTTATGTAAATTGACCACCTGAGGCCTGGGAACTTCAAGGGCACCTGTACCCTCCCACGGGTAGGTGTATCCACCTGACAGCAAATCCAGGTGCCCTCCAGCATGGGTGTATCCACCTGATGTCCAATCCATGTGACCTTCAGAGTGGGCGTATCCACCTGACATCAAATCTATGCAGCAGTGTGAAGTACAGTGGGGGTTCTCTACAATGAACCGTGGTCCCCCCCCAAGAGAGAGGATTCCTGGTTCCCCCAGGAGTCCACCACACAGTCTCCCGCTACAAAATGACAAAAAGACGGATTTATTGGGGAAGTAAAAATTGAACAAAAAGTGAACCGACCGGCCTTGGTCGAAGTCCTGACTAGGGAGCTGAAACTGCCCACCACGTCTGCAGGATCAGGGCCCAGACTAGGGAGCTGAAGCCGCCTGCACCTGTGAAGCCCAGACTTGGGAGCTGGAACTTGCCCCACGCAGGTGGCCAATGAGGATAAAGCACTTACAGAGCTTGCTAGGCCACAGGCAGGTGGCCCATAGAGTTAGTCTGTCTCATAGTATCTATTTGGACCAACCTATCATTCTAGTTAGAATTGGCACCGAGATTTGAGATCAGATGGATACACCCACTCTGAGGGGCACATGGATTTGATGTCAGGTGGATACGCCCACTCTGGAGGGTACATGGATTTGATGTCAGGTGGATAAGCCTACCCATGGGAGGGTACAGGTGCCCTTGAAGCTCCCAAGCCTCAGGTGGTCAATTTAAATACCTTTTCATAATAAAGGGGAGCTTCCCAGGATAGGGTGGGGAAGTGCTTATTGGAGATGGAGTTGGCTTCTGCTCTAAACTGAGCTGGAGGCAGCCTGAAGTCCCTCCACAGTTAATGATGACACTGGCCAGATCTGACTTCCCTATTACACTAGGCAAGTACATGGGCTCCCCAACTTAGGTTCCTTCTCCTTTCCTGCTCTAAACTTCTCTGCTGTCCATGCTTTCCTGCATACTTAGTACCTGCTGAATTGCTACACACTTTCACTGGACCAGGCCAAGGAGACCCCACCTTAACCCTTAAGGGGCGTTTGGAGGGACAGCTGACCACCGTCTGGCTCCTTTAGTCCAGGCCTCCACTGTGGTGGCACCCACCCACCCCCACCCGCCAAGCTCCTCCTCCTCCCTGTCATCCTCTGTCCGGAGCCAAACTTGCAGCTAAATTCATTCTGACCTCTGTCTGTGCTGTTATAGCCAGGATATGCTAGATGCAAGGATATTTGTTCACAGCCACTACCCGGAATTGCTTTGCTACGTCCCCACCTTGCTATGTCTGCTGGAGTACATTCCTATGTTAATCAACCTTATCCTGCGTTTACTGTAATCAAATGTTGCACACTTCAAAGCCTCTTTGTGTTCTTGAATTTTAACAACCCTATGCTATTCCCTGGTACCCAAACTGCATAGAAGCTGGGAGTTAAGAATAAACTTGGCTGCAGTCTTGAGTTACAACCTCCAGGTGCAGACCTAATGAACCCCATCTTTTGTCTCTTGTCTTCTTTTTTCTCTCATCTATCTTTTCCTTTAGTCCTCGCCCCCTCAAGCAGGATTCCCTCTTTGCTGCTGGCTGGCTTGGCAGAATCATCCTCATTCCCCTCCTCCTCCAGCCCTCTCTCTCACACAGCCTCTTTCAGCAGCCTGGCCTGTTACTCCCTCTGGCCCCCTCCAGAGCCCTTCCCCATGGGCTCCTCTCCTCCCTCTTGGGCCCCCTCCTTCCTACTCATGACCACACTGAAGTATCCCCAATTCCCATAAACATGACTACTGACTCAGAATAGCAGGGCGAGGAGCCTTTACTATCTCAGGACCACACTGCACAGGGCGGGCAGCAGAGTGAAAGGCCAGCCTTCTTTCAGCAGGGTTTAGACAGGGAAAACCACACGCGGTGCTTTTCATGGAAGCCAGCGGATTTACAGAAGCAGAGCCAGTAGTCAGTAATAACAGGAAACAGTGAAATTCATTAGGGCTCCTCCTACCAAAAGTGGTTACACACAAGCAACGCAAACAATCTAGTGGAACAAGAAGAGACAATCAGGACCCCAATTATCTCTGGAAACTCATCTCCAATTAACCACACGAAACAGAAGTGGAGCTGTGGCTGAAAGTGGTAGAACACTAGCCTTGATCTCAAACGCTAAGGGACAGTGCTGAGGCCCTGAGCTTTAGCTCCATGACCTACTGTTGTGCCAAGTCGCAAGACCACCCCCAAGAAGACCACCGAGATTCAGACACTCCGAAATGTAAAAGCAAGGCAAGGCTTTATTTAACGAGCTGCCAACTCGGGCCTCGTCCTACCCACAGACACAGCGGAGGTTAGGAGGAAGCCCGGAGCTGTGATTACACAGGGCTTATAAAGGCAAAGAACAAGGTTACAACAATCAGCTGTGCAAGCAAGATTAGAACACAGGTACAAATCTGATTGGCTCAGAGTTCGATTCTAAAATGGGGTTCACGTGGTGGGGCCTGACTTCAAAGTCTGGCACCTCACTACAAGGGGGGAAAAAAACCTAAATGTTTATCCTCAAGAAATATCTAAGTATTCTAAGTATTACCTAAGTATTCTGTTCAAAACAACCATTTAATGCATAATAGTCAATTTGGTAAACTTAGGGGCTGGGACGCATTCACAATGAGAATGTACATTGTCACATTGAGGTTTAAGACACTGGGTTCTTCTCCAAAATAACATGAGTCATGCAGTGGGAACAATGAGGCTCTCTGGACAGCGCTAATATTCCTGGCCCCTCTCTGTTCCTATGCTCCATTTCACCTTCTCCTACTTTGGGTACACCCCTTTACTCATTAACATTGCCTTTGTCTCCTGCTCCTCATACTTCAGATTCAAATCCTCATTCACAGTAGTGAGATCAAATTGATGCTGCTCAGACAGAACAGAGCTCCCACTGCGACCCTGGGGACAGAAACACTATCTAAAACCATTGCTCATTATAACCTTACTGCTTTTAATTTACTGCATAAGATTTCACCTGCTGCCGAAGTGTGGTAGGGTGTGTTTCTACTGCACAGCTTACTATGGTCAGAACTATGCAATCACCTCTTCCAAAGGCCCTGAGGGTTCAGGCCAGCAAGCACTCTCAGTTCTCCCCCAAGGTTGTTCAGCCCACCAAGAGCACCTCTGTCCCCAAGTGTCCCTTAATGAGGTACAGATGGATTCTCTCTGCCCAGACAAAGACATTCGGCTCATTATAGACAGCCACACACAGAAGCTTTCTCTGCCTCCTGCAAATAAGCTTTTCCTTTCTCCAACCATGAAGCCTGCTGGCCTCCTTGTCTTCATTCTCTGGCAAGTTCTACCAGGTAACAACATTGTGTGTAAAGGAGCTCAGGTAAAAGTGCAGGCCTGGGGCCTGGTAGGATGTCAGGAGCGAACAGCCCTCTACCTATGCCATGAAAGGGGAAGGGGGGGGTCTCCCCAGAAATTTGTAAGGTCTTTGACTATGAGGGCTACAGTGCTGTAAATTATACCCACGTCCAAGTTCTGCTTTGGCTGACTGGATGTTTAAAAGGCAGAAGGAACCCATGGATTTGGGTGCAGCTTCTAAGCATAGAGTGCAGCCCATGGACCTAGAGTTTTGGGGGCAGTGGACTGGGAGCTTCAAGATGATAGGACTCTGGCCCAGAAATGCCATTTGCCTGGCCTCTCTGCCTGCCTGTACTGGCGCGTCCCCTATGCTAGGGTCTCAGTATGACCTTTGCGCTGAAGTAAAGAGATATGCAAGAATTGGAAACACTCCCCGTTTTGTCTAATAACTGGAAGGGGCTCCTGGCAATGATGCCCAGGAGAACAGATGCACTGCTTCACACCATTGGGAATATCTTCTCATTTTTTCCTAAGGATTCAGAACCTCGCATGTCAAGGAAAGAGTAGAAAACTCATGGGTATTTAAGAGCATAGTAGATAGTTCTTATATTTTTAGCAACTTCTAATGTACAAGTTTTGGGTAAAAAAGATAGGTCTGAAAGTTTACAACAGAGTATGTAATGTGAAGCATGACTATCCCTTGTGAATCCAGAGGTTCTCCTTCCATGTGTGCAGCTGTGATCCATCTCCTATGGCCAAGTAAATAATACTTCAGGCCGGGTAGCAAGGGGCAGCTTTAAGGACAAGTCTGATGTTTCAAATACAATATGAAAAAGAGGCACCTGGGGAGGGGAGAATGCAGTTGGGAATCTAATGTATATTACAAAATTAGCAAGACTGAGGTGGGAATGTTGCCAGCCTAGTGGCAGAGTGCTTGTCTGGCAAGCATGAAGCCCTGGCTTCGATTCCTCAGTACCACATACACAGAAGAAACTGGAAGTGGCACTGTGGCTCAAGTGGTAGAGTGCTAGCCTTGAGCAAAAGAAGCTCAGGGAAAGTGCCCAGGCCCTGAGTTCAAGCTCCAGGACTGGCAAAAAATAAAATAAAATAAGATGAACAAGACTGTGGAGAGGAGAGGGATAGGTGTGAATGTTGAAAGGGGTGACATTGATCAAGACACATTATATTCATAAATTGCATTATTAAGTGGCAACTCCTTAACTATTTAAAGATATTTATAAGGCTGTACTGAAGGGTAAGAGAATAGAGATGGAAAGCCAGTTTGGTTTATCAGATATTTGTTGAGTATCCACTATATGTTAGAAAGCAAGTGCATCAAGAATGATCCCATATGATGACTTTGATTCTTGTTTCTAGTCACTTTGCTATGCAATCCAGGTACAAATCAGCACACTTCCAACACAGAGCTCTTGAAAAAGAAGAGAGAGACTAGCACATGACAGCCAAGCACTGGTGCCTCACACCTGTAAATCTAGCTACTCAGGAGGTTGGAATCTGAGGATGATGATTCAAAGTCAGCCTGAGCAGGGAGTTCTGAGACTCTTATCTCCAATTAACCATCAGGAAACCAGAAGAGGTGCTGTGACTCAAAGTAGTGGAGCTCTAGACTTGAGCATCCCAGCTCCACAAGTTCAAGCCCCACTATCCACAAAAAGAAAGAGAGAGGAGTGGGACAAAGAAGAGAGGGAGGGATGATGGGAGGAGGAAGAGATGGAGGGAGGAAAGAGAAACCCATGACTAAAACATAGAAAAACCAGAAGGAACACAAGATTTGAAAGACTAAAACACTAAGTTGAAAAGGTCTTGTAGGTATAGACTTTATAGGAACAATCATGTTGATTATTTGTGAACACAGAGTGTCCGTGGATTTTATCTGTAGATTAATGAGTGTGTGTGCATAAGTGTGTGTATGTTTGCACATGTGACAAGTACATTTCTATCTGTTTTGTCACATGAGTTTTGCTGGTCTGGAAATACATTCCCAGAGCACGTGTCAAGCTGCTCTGTGCACCATGAAGAACTTACGCCTCACGATTAGAATCTCAGGGAACATGCTAAGTATCACCTCAACTGTGCTTTCTGTTCTTTCAAGGGAAGGGTACGTATTTCTCAAGATGATGTAAAGGTATTTCAATAAAAGAAGAAACCAGCTTTGTCATGATCAGCACAGAAATGGTTGCTGGGGAGCACCTCACGTGGGTAACCTCCTCCTGCATGGTCCTTTCTTGCTCACAGTGCAGCCCAGTCGCCTCTGCGCACCCCTTGTTGCCTGCCTTCCTCCTGAGCACTTGCTGAGCGGCCACTCCTGCCAAACATGGAGGGAAGAACAGAGGCAGAACATGACTGGCAAGCCCAGTGTGGGGCAGCAGGAACTGGAAGACACTGCGAAGGCCAGTGGAGAGGATCACAGGATCTTAATGAGATCACAGGAAAGCCTGGGAGTGTACAGAAGAGAACAGGGAAGCTGTAAGAGAATGAACTAGATTAAAGCTGAGAATGCAAGCCACAGCCCTGGCCTTGTAACTGGATGACAAGGTGACCTTAGGGGCCCTTGCTTCCTGACCTCATTCACAGTTCTTCTGTGGAGAGAATAGGTAGTCTATGATGGTGTTGGAACACTCAATTTTGCCTAAACAGTAGATGTCTACAAGTGACAGTTTGTCTGCAATATATAAAGGACAATGCTCACTCCCAAGGAACTCCCAACACCAAGAAATGTTCTCTACATAACCTGAACTGTTGCAATGAGTAATGATAGGATATTTTCACGAAGTCCTGTGATTGAAGGACTCAATTCCTTCAGCCACAGTAAAATAACACAAGACATGGGAACACAGAGTAACAGGAAATTTTCTCACTAACAGGCTGCAGGATGGAAAAGGCCAGTATTGTAGCAATTGTTCCACAGTCATTTAATGAATTCTTGCCATATTCCAAGGCTTGAAACTGATTGTGAGAAACACACACACACACACACACACACACACACACACACACACACACACTTACACATTGCCTGGGAGGATGAAAGAGCAGATAATAGCAAGCACCAACACAAACATATTTACACATTGAATATGGAGGAACATGGTTTTCTTCCCCCAGGAAAATACTCTCTCTGCCCCTTTCTTTGAAGTGTATTGTCCTTTAAAGTTGTATTTCAGTTCCACTTTTGAAAAATATAGCTGTTACAGATGTATTGTAGAAATACACATATTAAAGATATATGATGACCTATCATGTAAGAGAGAGGGTGAAATATATTTCTCTTATCTAAAAACATTGTACTCCAAGAAAAAGAACTGATACATTGTAGAACTAGTCTCTTTTGCTTCTGTCTGAGGAGAGAGTAGGGAGTAAGGAAAATGGATAGAATGTAATGTGAGTAAGAGAAATGAATAGAAGGTAATGTGTGGAAAATGAATACAAAGTAACAGGCTAGGAATATGGCCTAATGGCAAGAGTGCTTGCTTCATATACAGGAAGCCCTGGGTTCGATTCCCAAGCACCACATATATAGAAAGGGGCCAGAAGTGGCACTGTGGCTTAAGTGGCATTGTGCTAGCCTTGAGCAAAAAGAAGCCAGGGACAGTGCTCAGTCCTTGAGTCCAAAGCCCAGGACTGGCAACAAAAACAAAAAACAAAAAAACAAAAAAAAATACAAAGTAACATGCGTCCTGAGAACTCAGGCAGGGCTGATGGACACTCTACTCCATCTGTTATTGCTTAGATGGACACTCTACTCCATCGTTTTTTACTTAGAAGCATCCAGTATTGCTGGTTTCTTTTCAAGAAATTTCCCAAGCTTTTAAAGCATAGGTGTAAGAAATCAAGTAACAACAAGCATCCATCCAAAGCTGTTTCCAAACACTGTCCCCATCCCCACATAGAAAGGTAAAAATACAGGGAGATTGCTGAATGGTTACCATGCCCCTCTTTCTGTGTAGTCAGAGGCAAGCTCTAGGTAATCTATGATTGATCGTATGGCTTCTACCAAAGATACTGCTTTGAAAAGAAGGTGTATGTGGGACGGTGTTTAGACAACAGATTCTGCTGCCTGCCCCTGGGCAAGCGTGCCATGATTGAGAACACCACCCCCAGGAGTCACTGAAGCCTCTTGTTGGTTTAAATGTTTCTTCTCCCCCCTATCTTTCTTCTTCTCACCGATATTCTTTCTGATTCCACAATAAGCAATAAAGAAAGATAAACAAAAACCTATTGTAAAATTCAAGTTACACGTATGACCCTCTATCGCTAGTTGGCTCCTGGCCCATTTCATCCTTCTGTTGGGTGGGGATGGGAACCAGCTGGGCAGGGAAGGGCGCTTTCACCACACATGCAGGGTTGTGCCACATGGAAACCCTCCACCACTCATGGGAGGAGACACACCCCTAATTCCTGCATACCAGCAGGGTTTTTCTGTCTGACCAAGGCCAGATGGAAAACCAGATGTCAGCCATTACCACAGATCCGCGTCCTGAACACAACAGTGCTCGAATCAAAATCCATGTGTGAGCTTTGCCCAGAGCGTTTGTAGCCAGTCCCCATTACTGAGCATTTCCTCCCATTGCATAAACCATTGCATTGCTTTTCTGTGACCTGCTGTGAGAAATTGCCACAGCCTTATCCAACTGAAGCAATCAGGAGTTATTGCCTGTCAGGTTAAAGGGTTAGAAGCTTAGCACCGAGGCCAGAAATGGTGTCTCAGGCCTCTCCTGGCTACTTAGGAAGCAGAGATTAGGACAAAAGGGGTTCAAGGCCAGCTCAGTTCTTCTTGCCTCTCCTTTTCCCTCTCCCTGCAAAAAGTGAATAAGATTCCATTTCAACAAATAAGCTTGGCATATTAATATGTATCAGTATTCCCAACTACAGAGAAGGCACAGAGAGGAAAATCACATCTGAAGGCCAGTCTGAACTTAAAGACTTACCTGAAAAGTAAGGCAAAAAAAAAAAAAAAAAGTAAATGTGGCATGTGTGTTAGGAGCGCTTGTCTAGCAAGTGTAAGGCACTGAGTTCAAATCCAAGTACCACCCAAACCAGAAGTTTGGCATGGATCTCAGGGGACCCCAATCAGCAGGACTGAGCCTTTCTGGAAGCTCTGTGGCTCACTTCCTTTATTCAGCAATAGTGGAATATGAATCCTGTCATTGTTTCTCAAGAATATGAATGGGACTGGACACTATACCAGTTAGTAAAATAAATTAATCACAAGGAATCAATACTACATGAGTTCACCCCCTAGGCTAGGTGGCTTTAATGAATTAGCTAGATACTTTACCAAACTGACAACACTTTTCCCATGGTGCCTTTTAAAGTTTTCTAAACCCTGTTCTCCTTTGAGAGAGCATAGACAGGACTTGAGAACATGTTAAGTGAAAGGAACTAGATATGGAGAAAGCTAACAAATTTGATCACAGAATTCATGTGCAGTATTGGTCACTAGGGGCTAGGAAGAGTGTGAGCAGTCTGCAGGTCACACCTGTAATCCTAGCTACTCAGGAGGCTGAGATCCGAGGATCATGATCCAAAGGCAGGAAAGTCAGAGGGATTCTTCTCTCCAATTAACCACCAGAAACCGGAAGTGGTGCTGTGGCTCAAGTGGACGAATAAGACCATTGAGCTGAAGTGCTGAGAGACAGTGCTCAGGCCCAGAGTTCAAGCCCCATGACCAACAAACAAATAACAACAACTAAACAACACAATTATAGGGAGAATATAGTTCTAATGTTGTAATTCACAAAAGAGTAGTAAACAGCAGTTCATTACACATGAGAAAAAAATGGAATAGTGGGGCTGGGCATATGGCCTAGTGGCAAGAATGCTTGTCTCGTATATATGAAGCCATGGGTTCAATTCCCCAGCACCACATATATAGCCAGAAGTGGCACTGTGGCTCACTTGGCAGAGTGCTAGCCTTGAGCACAAAGAAGCCAGGGACAGTGCTCAGGTCCTGAGTTTGAGTCCCAGAACTGGCAAAAAACAAACAAACAAACAAAAAAAAAACCCAAAAACTAGACGAGTGCCAGCTGCCCAGTAGCTCATACCTGTAATCCTAGCTGTACAGGAGGCTGAGATCCAAGGATCGAGGTTCAAAGCCAGCCTCGGCAGGAAAATCCTTGAGACCCCAATCACTAATAAATTACCAAAAAGCTGGAAGTGGAGCTGTAGCTTGAGTGGTAGAGTGCTAGCCTTAATTAAGCAGAAAAGCTTAGAGATAGTGCTCAGGTCCTGAGTTCAAGCCCCAGGAACAGCACCAACCCCTCTACACACCCAAAAAAAAATCCTAGAAAAAAAATGGAACCGTCCCAAGACAGACCCTGATTACCCTGACTTTATCATTCCTTACACATTGTATGCAAGCACTGAATTTAATACTTTCATTACAGTATGTAATGGGAAAGAAAACATAAATAAGAAATTACGCTTATAAGTTTTTTGGTTTTTTTTTTTTTTTTTTTTTTTTTTTTTGCCAGTCCTGGGCCTTGGACTCAGGGCCTGAGCACTGTCCCTGGCTTGTTTTTGCTCAAGGCTAGCACTCTGCCACTTGAGTCACAGCGCCACTTCTGGCCATTTTCTGTATATGTGTTGCTGGGGAATTGAACCCAGGGCTTCAAGTATACAAAGCAAGTGCTCTTGCCACTAGGCCATATCCCCAGCCCCCAGCTTATAAGTTTTAAAGCAAAGAAAACTGGCAACTGGTCCTGACCCTTGGTGAAACCAACAGTGCATAGAAAGAGGAAATGAATACCCACTGCTTGCCTGTAATTAGGCGAATTGCTCACTGAATTTCAGGGCTCCAGAGCTCAGAAGCATTCCAGCAGAGGCGCCTCTGCCCTCTGTGCCTTAAGCTTCACTGCCCCAGAGGAGGTGCAGCCCCCCGCCCCCACCCAGGGGATAAAAACCCAGAAGCCCCTGGAGGGTCATTGGCCACTGCCTCTGGGGCCTCAACCATGAGGCTCCACCCCCTGCTTTCTGTTCTTCTATTCTTTATGACCTTAATACCAAAAGGTAAGTGGGTGACATGAGCTCAAAAGTGGCTTGTGAGGAGCCCTCCCTGGGTGCAGGATTCCACTTTGAGTATCTTACCTCGGGGGTCCCTGTGCACCCCGGTACAGAGGTACCTCCCATCTCCTTTAGAACTCAGAAAGCCAAGAATAAGAGGTGGGGCAGGGAGTCCGCCACATAAAAGGGGAGCAAGAACTCCATAAGTAGGAAAAAGGGGCCTAGTAGAAAAATGGATGTGTAGAAGCCTTGAAGGCTCGAGGCCCAGAATACAAAGTAACACCCGCCTCCAGGGATCAAGGAGCTGTTAACGTTTGGTTAATGAATGGCAATACAGAGCAGATCCTAGGGGGACGTGAGCAAAGTGTGTGAAAGTCGTCTGCGAAGAGAACAGGAAAGCAGGGCGCCGAGTTATAAATTATAGAGGGCAAGAGTGAAAAGGCCTAAGTGACTCCATCTTAAAAATCTAAGCTTGCTCTCCCCTTAGTCAGGAAGTTACACAGAAAACCTGCACAACATTTTTTGAGAAAAACTGCTGAATCTCTCAAACAGAGGATGTATGTGTTAGATATAAACAGAGATTGAAGTTTAACTTTAGGAATGCGGTTTAGCCCTCTGCTGACAAAGTTTAACTATAGCCCTCTGCTAACAGAGTTAACTATGGCCCTCTGCTAACAAAGTTAACTATAGTTAACTATAGATAAGATTAGCCTATTTCCCTCTGCTTGCTTAGTGTGATGTATTGTTAATCAAACATATGTCTGACTGTGTGGAAGTTTCCCCAGATTGCTTAATTGTTGTTTGTTTCATGATATAAAAAGACTGTTGGATTGGGACTTGGGACCTGTGAGTTTCATCAGCGGAGTTCTGAGCTAGCTGGCAATAAACGCCTCTTTGCTGTTTACATCGGTCTTGGTCTCTGGTGGTATTTTCAGGGATCCTGAACACGAGCAAATCAAGAGTGCTTGCCTCATATACACGAAGCCCTGGGTTCAAATCCTCAGCACCACACATACAGAAAAGGCCAGAAGAGGCGCTGTGTCAAGTGCCAGAATGCTAGCCTTGAGCAAAAAGAAGCCAGAGACAGTGCTCCGGCCCTGAGTCCAAGCCACAGGACTGGCAAAAAAAAAAAAAAAAAAAAAAAAAAAAAAAAAAAAAAAAGGACAAATAGAAATTGTGAGGGGCTGGGGATATAGCCTAGTGGCAAGAGTGCCTGCCTCGGATACACGAGGCCCTAGGTTCGATTCCCCAGCACCACATATACAGAAAACGGCCAGAAGCGGCGCTGTGGCTCAAGTGGCAGAGTGCTAGCCTTGAGTGGGAAGAAGCCAGGGACAGTGCTCAGGCCCTGAGTCCAAGGCCCAGGACTGGCCAAAAAAACAAAAAAACAATTAAAAACAAATAGAAATTGTGAGCAGGGGAAATTTGAGCAAAGTATCAAGAGTAGAATGCAACTTCAATGGGGCAAATAATGCAGGAAGCATTTTAAGAATCTGACTTTTTCCGTAGGCTCCTAATTTAAATGCTTGGATGTCTGTTTCATCCGGGTCCTGGTAAGAACTGATAAAAATTCTTATATGCGAATGGCAGAAATGACCATAGCTCTCAAAATAGCTTCTGTGTTCATGGAACATAGATTTCTTCCTTTGTTCATCTCTAAAATGGCTTTCTATGCAGTCACTTGTTAGATCTTGGTCTAATCTATGCACACTTTGGGCTCTGCACTGACATGGTTGTCTTTTCCTAAATGAATGGAAGTCATGTCTCAATTTATTTCTCAGATTTACTCAGAAGAGACAACTGTGGTATTGACATACTCTGTAGCAGCATCTCGTGTACAATTATAATGGTAATTATTTAATGATAAGAAGGCACTTTAGTGGTCAAATGATTTTAGATCAAAACAGGCACAACCTCTTAAAGAATCTTGCTAAGGTCACATAAGAGGTGGCAATGCAGCAAACTGAATCAACTCTTTCATCAGCTCAAGGGTGTGCTCTCCAACCCATGGTTGTGGATACAGCCATAAAAATGTTACCTGACTTCTGTCACACCTTTGCCTTTTCAATATCTCCTTATTAGGTATTGAGATATCTGAAAATGAAATTGCACAATCTCACTCCTACGAGATACCTGAAATTTCAAGAAAGAGCCAGAAGTATTAAGGAAATAGCAATGGGAATGGTTACAGGATCCTGGGAGGGAAGGATTTGAAAGACAGATAGAAAATTTCAGTTATACAAGTTGAATAGGTGTAGGCAACAACTACACAATGGCCATGTCTATCCCTTTATAATTTTGTTAACAGAAATGATATCATAGTAATTGTTCTATTTTACCAGACCTGGGGCTTGAACAAAAGGCCTGGACACTGTTCCTGAGCTTCTTTGTCTCAAGGTTGGCACTCTATCACTTGAACCACAGCACCACTTCTGGCTTTTCCTGTTTTATGTGGTGCTGAGGAATCCAACTCAGTGCTTCATGCACGCTAGGCAAGCACTCTACCACTAAGCCACATTCTCAGCCCCTGTGAACTCTTTTTGCTCAAAGCTAGTGATCTACTACTTTGAGCCACATCTCCACTTTTGGTTTTCTGCTGGTTAATTGGAGAGTCTCACGGACTTTCCTATCTAGGCAGGCTTTGAACTGTGATCTCCAGATCTCAGCATCCCAAGTTGCTAGAATTACAGGCATGAGCCACCTCTCTAAGGTTTGCCTCTCTTGAACTCAGGGCCTGGGCACTGTCCCTGAGGTTCTTTAGATCAAGTCTAGTGCTCTACCATTTGAGCCACAGTGCCATTTCCAGCCTTTTCTGAGTTGTTTCTTGCAGATAAGTTCCATAGCCTTTCCTGTCCAGATTGGCTTCGAACCATGACCTTCAGATCTCAGCCTCCTGAGTAGCTAGGATTACAGATTGAGCCACCAATGCCAAGCTCTACTTACCATTTTTTGTCTTTTATTCCTTTCATTCCTTCTTCCCTCCTCTCTTCCTTCTTCCTTCTTTCCCTCTCTTCTCCTTCTCCTTATGACCTTCCTTCCCTTCTTACTTTTTTACCTCTCTTCTACCCTCCTTCCACTATTCCTCCTCCTCCTCATCATCTGCCTGTCTGTACCTCTCTTTTTTTTTTTTTTTGGCCAGTCCTGGGCCTTGGACTCAGGGCCTGAGCACTGTCCCTGGCTTCTTTTTGCTTAAGGCTAGCACTCTGCCACTTGAGCCACAGCGCCACTTCTGGCCGTTTTCTGTATATGTGGTGCTGGGGAATCGAACCTAGGGCCTCGTGTATCCGAGGCAGGCACTCTTGCCACTAGGCTATATCCCCAGCCCCATGTACCTCTCTTTTTTATCTCATTAATTTGGCCAGAGTGAACTGCCTGAGATGAAGCTACTGGTCTGTGAATAATCTTTGCTATTTTCTTTTTAAGAGAAATGTAAGATGGATTTATGAAAATTGCCTTCCCCCCAATTTTTTTTAAAAATAAACCAAGCCAGGCACCAGAGTCTCATGCTTTTTGTCCTAGCTACTCAGGAGACTGAGATATAAGGATTGTGGTTCAAATCCAGCCCAGGCTGGAAAATCCAGAGACATGTCTCTCCAATCAACTACCAGAAAATTGGAAGTGATGTTGTAGTTCAAGTGGTACAGTGCTTGCCTTTAGCAAAGAACTCAGCCACAGTGCCCAGGTCCAGAGTTCAAGCCCCATGTCCAACCAAAAAGTAATAATAATAAATAAACCAAGAAGCCCTTGACACTGGCCAGAAAAAATTTAGATCTGTATTGAAGTATCTATTCACCAGCAAGTGCCAGCGTGAAAAGAAGCGAAGTGGTTGGACTTCTCGGGTCCTGGCCGCGTGTTTGCAGTCACTCTTAGTCGCTCTGCCCACAAGGCTCGATGGTCACACAGCCCTTTAGGCCTCTCTGGCAGAGGCCCGTGAGCTCTTCATTTTTATAGCAATAATTCCCGCATCTTCCGTTAAGGTTCAGGCACTTCTCATCAAAAAATTTTTTGGCTGCACAAGGGAAGGAGTTGTTCGGGGTTAGCTGAGGTCTGCTCATACTGAAGCATGTGTAGTTACATAGCAGGTAATACAGCAGCTACAATGGTTTCTCGAAAGCTGTTCTAGCTGTTTCTCCCTGCTAGCAGGTACAGTGAGAGGGGGTGTTTTCTATGTGGCATTAGGGTAAAAGACCCTAATGACCCTAAAAGACCAAGATGAATTGCTTCCTCTTTGAACATTTATTAAGCTCTCTGGAAATAGCTGCTAATATCCTTTCATCCAAATCTACTGGGTGACTTACCAGTGTGTTCCTGCATATGCCTCTAGAGTAAGAAACTGCCCTGGATTCACGTAGAGCAAGATCTGAAGATAAGAAAAGTAGTCAGGCTAGAGTAAAGAGGGTGTGTGTGTGTGTGTGTGTGTGTGTGTGTGTGTGTGTGTGTGTGTGTGTTCCCATGTGCACATGCGTCTGTGTGAAAAGGTTTGTTTACTGGAGTAGATCCTGAAAAGGTTGCTTGTAAAGGCCGGGACCAATTTCTCCTCCACATTTCATCAAAAACTGGATTGCAGAAGACACACACTTCAGATCAGAAGGGGGTGGTGGTGTTGGAACTGACTCCCTAAGACTTCTCACTTATTTGAGATAGAATTCCAGTTCTGGATTTAGCACTTTATCAGTAGCAACTGTAAGAGCAGCCTGCTTTCAGCTAAGGAGAGAATCTAATGTCAATGTGTGAAACACCTAATTCACATCTGTGAAAACCTTAAAACCAGGTAATTAAGTGCTGTCCTATGATCTATGCATTAGCTGGCATTGGCGTATCTAGCTTAGGAAGTGTCTGTGCCTTCCTGAGCCACAGACTTCTAGTGGAACATGAGAGACACTTGTGCAGAGACTTTATGTGTGTACACGTGTGTGCATATGTCAGGTAAAAAAGGTTGACTTCATTTTTGTATATGTAACATTATATAATCTTGTGTTCAATAAGTTCTGAGTATTAGTATTTCTAAAAAACATTAAGGACCTCTGACTACTCTCATGGAGAACAGAGCCAGCAGAGTCCATTTGTCATGAATTCTGAAGTTCCCGATCCCCAGATTCTAACACAGACTCTCTTCACGTAGAAACATGAAGTGACATGAAGTGAGCAGCTCGTGTGAACATTCTGTACAAAGCACATGGGTAGAAACAGAACTAGCATGTGGGGTGGATCTAGCTACCCTGGGGTCTGGGAAGCCCTTCCTTCAGCTGCCTGGGACGCAGCATGGATCTGGCCTATACCTTGCCTTGGAGAAGGACACACATGGGGCCCCCAAGTGTGCCAGGAGGTGGAATCCTGATTCCCACTGTGCCTCTCCCTGCACCGAGGCAGCACGATTCCCATCTCAGCTACTTATGCCTGGGCTCCTCTATGCTGACCTGTAGGACTTGGAGAAGATGCCGAGCCCACCTCAAGTCCTGTGTCTACAAAATATTTATAAGATAGGCCTGCTGTGCACATTTTTTTCCTCTGAGAATCATTAAATATGAAGGAGGGAAGCGATTTCCTTCAAGGCGCTGGCTCTGGACAACAAATGCCTTTCATTATGTGGGGTTCTTACTATAGTACTCAGCTTTATGGGATAGGATTGAAAGGTGACAAGATACATCGTGCCATTTCTCCAGAGTCCATGGGGCATAAATCCTCCACACCTCTCTTTCTGTCTCTCTGTCTCTCTCCTTCCCTCCCTCCCTCCTCCCCTCTCTCTCCTTATTCCCTTCATATTATATACTGCAGATTTTCTCATTTTCCCTTTTATTTTACCATTAGCTTTTCCCGTGACTTTACTTTGTTGACCTGGTTTGGTAGTAAGCATGAGAAGCGGAGCCGAAGGGCTTCTTGGCCAGCATCCTTACATCCATCCACGCTGGTGACAAGCTTTCCTGGGTTGCAGTGGGCGACACCAGGGTGGATGGCAGATTCACTGGAGGGCACTGCCTTCTGCAGCAAGTGCTCCCCACGCCACGACCAGCGCAGAGCAGCCTCTGCGTCCCAGCCCCAACGGCGCCCAGTACCTGCACAGCGAGCGCCACCCCCCTGATCGCCTTCGCCGAGAATACCTCCGTCTCCCTGGGGCCAGAAGCAGGAGCACAGCTAAGAGGAAGAGGAAAGGGTTGGGGATATGGCCTACTGGAAAGAGTGCTTGCCTTGTATACATGAAGCTCTAGGTTCGATTCCCGAGCATCACATATGTAGAAAACGGCCAGAAGTGGCGCTGTGGCTCAAGTGGCAGAGTGCTAGCCTTGAGCAAAAGAAGAAGCCAGGGACAGTGCTCAGGCCCTGAGTCCAAGGCCCAGGACTGGCAAAAAAAAAAAGAGGAAAGTCTTTATGGCCAGAGACGATCATGTGGGATATTGGCTTCATAAACTTGGGGAGAGGCCAGCGACACCCACATTTATGCCTTTCTCCAGACAAGTGATCTTGTGTTTATAACGTGAATGGCATCTTGATCAGTGAGGCTTGTCAGTTGTGGTGAGCATGTTTCCAAGCTCTGCCACGCAAAGCCCAGAATCCTCAATGGGCGCCAGCCAACAATTTAATTTTCTGACTCTGGAAATCTGCCAAGAAGGAAGACGGGCATGGTGTAGAGAACCATGTGTGGGTATGTATGTACTCTACGAGGAAAACTAAATCAGGAAGTAATCATCTAGCTGTGATAGTTTGGGGCCGAGGTCTCGACTGTGCTCCTGGTGGTGTCGTGTGTGTGGTTCGTGTAATTACAAACACTGCAGTCCTTCTGAGAATGCTGAGTGCCTCGTAGACCAATGGACTCAGAATTCCAGTCAGACTTTTTTTTAAGTTTTATTATTATTACAAAATTGATGTGCAAAGAGGTTACGGTTACATAAGTCAGGTAGACAGTGCATTTCTTTTGTGACAATGTCACGCCTTCATTTCTCTCTCCCTGTGTTTCCTACCCATCCCCACCCACAAACTGTATACTTCATTTTCAACATAGTGTCCAGTGAGGACCACTGCTGCATTTGTCCATCCTTTGTCCCTCCATTTCTATGCCCCCTTCTTCCCCTTCTAAAGATAGGTAAATGAACCAACAGAACAAAAAGCAGAGAAAACAAAAACAGCCAAAAAAAAAAAAAACACCAAAAACTCTTGTTCTCTTTGCCTGAAGTTCGTTTTGATCCATGTATTATTTTGTATGATCAGAGGCGTGTGGCATTGTTCCTTTCTATTGCTCTCCTAGGACCACATTGGATCCTTGTGAGCATATTGTTCATATTCCATTTTCTTGCATTGGTAATCTTTTCTAAAATTTTCTGTGCTCTGAATTTTAGGATGGAGGCCTGACTTGAGTATTCCCAGGCATTTCCAGGAGGTGAGTTCCATTGGTTAAATGTATGTTCTTCTTGGGAACTCTGCCCACGCTATGTATGTCTGATGAGGCAAAGAAGGAAAGCAGTAATGGAAACAAAATGGGTGAAACACAGCCCACTAAGGCCCGTCCATCCTCTCTTCTCTTCGCTGACAGAATTGTATTTGGATTTTTCCATTTACATAGAAATATCTTTGTCATGGGAACATAATCTTGGCCATTGGGAATGGACTCCATTGGCTTTCACCATTCGATTATAGCCCACAGGTTCAGGTTCCCTGTGTGCCAACTAATCAGACTTGCCACAGGACATGTGACCATATCTGATTCTCACAACCTCAATCTAATGCGGCCCATCAGGGTTGCTTGCCTCTGGTTCACACAGAATCCTCTGTAGGTGTGAAGATACTTCAAGGAGAACTCTTTTTTTTTTTTTTCAAATTTTTATTATCACACTAATGTACAGAGACGTTACAGTTTCATATATTAGGCATTGGATACATTTCTTGTACTGTTTGTTACATTGTCCCTCATGCCCCCCTCCCCCCTCCCCCTTACCCTTTCTCCCCCTGAGGTGTTCAGTTCACTTACACCAAACAGTTTTACAAGTATTGCTTTTGTAGTTGTTTGTCTTTTTTTACCCTGTATCTCTCAAGTTTGGTATTCCCTTTCAATTTCCTAGTTCCAATACCAGTATACACAGTTTCCAATATACTCAGATAAGATTACAGAGATAGTGTAGGTACAACCACAGGAAGGTGATACAAGAACATCATCAATAATAGAAGCTACAGATACACATGGGACTTTGAAAGTAGTTACAACTGTGATATAACAATTGTCTCCATAACATGGAGTTCATTTCACTTAGCATCATCTTAGGTGTTCATAAGGGTATAGCTATTGGGCCTTGTGATGCTCTGCTATGACTTGCCTAAACCTGTACTAATTATTCCCAATAAGGGAGACCATAGAGTCCATGTTTCTTTGGGTCTGGCTCACTTCACTTAGTATAATTTTTTCCAAGTCCTTCCATTTCCTTACAAATGGGACAATGCCATTCTTTCGGATAGAGGCATAAAATTCCATTGTGTATATGTTCCACATTTTCCTGATCCGTTCGTCTACTGAGGGGAACCTGGGTTGGTTCCAGATTCTTGCTATGACAAATTGTGCTGCGATGAACATTGTTGTGCTGGTGGCATTACTGTGATTTTGTTTGTGGTCTTTTGGATAGATACCCAAAAGTGGGGCTGCTGGGGCATAGGGGAGTTCTATATTTAGCCTTCTGAGGAATCAAGGAGAACTCATTATTACAGAAAAACGATTCATAATGAGTAGCTACAGCCGCCCCTACAACTCCGCTTTTTTGGCAGTCTTGGGGTTTGAACTCTGGGACTGTGTGCGGTCCCTGGGCTCCTGATTTTGTTCAAGGATAGCACTCTACCACTGGAGCCACAGCTCCACTTCTGGCTCTTTCTGTGATTAATTGGAGATAAGAGTCTCACATATTTCCTTCCCCTAATTAGTCCTCAGATCTCAGCCTCTGGAGTAGCTGGGATTACAGGCGTCAGCCACAAACTTTACTTTGTGGAGATCTCCTTTAAAGGAGGAGAGAATTTTGTAGACAGAATGGAAGCAAATATTCGTGAGTAACTGCAAATCTTCTGGGAAATATTACAAACACACCTAATGAATCTCCATCAGTGTTCCAGGTATTCTTGTATCTGTCATTTAAACTTCAAAACACTTTCATAGGTAGGTGCTATTATAACCTGGATGTCATATGCCACTTATTTGGACCAGTAAACACAATTTAAAATGTAGAAGAGTATTTATAGAATGTTCTTGGGACAAATAAGCAAGTTAAGATAAACAATTTATTGAGAATGTGCTTATTACTTGTTCCAAACAGGAAATGACTCTAAAATTCTTAATGCTATTTCCAAAAATCTTCTCAATATTACTTTGTTTATTTGTTTTGTTTTGGTTGCCTGTCCTGGGGCTTGGACTCAGGCCTGAGCACTGACCCTGGATTCTTTTTGCTCAAGGCTAGCACTCTACCTCTGAAGCTACAGCGTCACTTTTGGGTTTATTTTTATATATATGTGGTGCTGAGGAATCGAACCCAGGGCTTCAGTATATGAGGTGAATACTTTACCACTGGACCATATTCCCAGCCCCTCTTCTCAATGTTACATGATATCCCTCTTATTTTGTTCTAGCAAGCAACCCATCATGTCTAGTAGGTATTTTTGTGGTCCTGTAGTTTGTCTACCTGACACATAAATTTTGGCCTATGAAAGAATGAAATAGAGAGCAGAAATGGGTACTACTCTTGCTTATAATTCTACCCAAATGCATACTGCAAAGAAAAGGCAATATTAAAAACAAACAACTCTGGACTACTATATTTCCAGCATGTATATAATACTGTTTGATCAAGTTCAACCCTACTATTATTTTCTCACCTCATTACCCTCTTAAGACAATGTAATAATTTAATGGGTGTTGTTATTCTAGTTTCATACATGTGTATGAAGTACTTTATACAATCAATATATGCTAATCCAAAACAGAGAAGTAAAATCTGGATCGGTTCTTGAACCTACGTGCACATTCAAGCCCTCTCCGTTCTTTAGATTTCCACATGTTCCTCCTCCCCAACAGACTTCCCGCAAAGGTATCTTAGCTGCTTCTTCTTGGCCCAGGTGAGTTCATTGTGTGCAAGATTTGCAGACTCGGTCGGGGTAAATGCAGGAAGTCGTGCATGGAGGACAAGACAGTGGCTGGAAATTGCAAGTTGAACATTCTCTGTTGCCGACAGGGTCTGACTTATGGGGCTGTCCCTCTTCTGGCCCAACTGCTGGGGGTGGACAGATCTCCAAAGAAGAATAAGAGAAGACAAGAGATCTGCTTCCCAGATCACATGTGGAGTTTCTGGATCAACCTACTTTCATTCTCTGCTTGTGTTTGTTTCTTTGTCTACCCTTGGTTCTATGATATCATTTCAAAAATCAAGACATGAGTAAATACCTAATGATAATTCAGTCAGAGTCTGCTGCATATTTGTAGAGCATTTTATAATTTATTCTTTTGTAATACTTTTCTTGTATGTCTCAAGGTTGTCTATGAGAAGAAGTATTATTATCATCTCCATTTCTATTGAAAGACATTGAGAGCGAGGAGGTTGCTGTTTTCTTATAACTACAATGGTTAGCCGAAGACTGATGTGCACACTACTGTCATTTCTCTGTATCTATCTGCATGTACAAATTCTTATAGAATAAAGATAGAGACAGCAGTAGCATCACCTCTATGTTATTGGAGTTAAAAATGTTACAGGGGGCTGGGGATATGTACTACAAGCAAAGAGTGTTTGTCTCATATACATGAGCACCTGGGTTCAATTCCCCAGCACCACATATACAGAAAATAGCCAGAAGTGGCACTATGGCTCAAGTGGTAGAGTGGTAGCCTTGAGCAAAAGGAAGCCAGGGACAGTGCTCAGGCCTTGAGTCCAAGCCCCAGGCATGGCAAAAAAATAAAAATACATAATATGTTACAGGACACAGAAAATTCCTTTAACCCACTTGATTTCTCTTACAATAATATATGGCCATTTATTGATTCCAGTATTCATAGTATGCCTAACTAACAACCCCATGCACTCTGTTAATGTCTGTGACACTGATTTTACATTTCTCCTCTTTCTTTTAAAGAAATGGCTAGGTAGCAATTTAAAATACTTGCCACTGAATGTAAACAAATGATGTGTTACCTTTGCTACTTGAAGGAATATTTTGTCACTTCTCAACATAAAGGTATACATGGTCAATCAGAGAACTGAAACTTGATCTCACAGTTTTAACACCATTTACTTTTTATGTGTCCCAATTTGTTTGTTTTGCTTTCTGGGGGACAGGGTCATGGGGCTTAAATTCTGGGCCTGGGCACTCTCCCTGAGCTCTTTAGCTCAAGGCTAGTGCTCTACCACTTGAACCACAGTGCCACTTCTGGGGTTGTTTTTTCTGGTGGTTAATTGGAGAAGAGTGTCACAGACATTCCTTCCGGGCTGGCTTTGAACTGTGATCCTCAGATCTCAGCTAGGATGATAGGTGTCAGTCACCAGTGCCCAGCTGAATTCATCTCTTGGTATGTCACTTTGGAAAACAATTGCTTTTCAGGTAGGATTGTATCTTAGTCTGTTTTGGGAAGTAAAACAAAGTGCATGAACTAGCATTTTGTTTATCCTAGTTTTGTACGCAGGGAAGTCCACAGTCAAGGCACCTTCAGATCTGGTGTCCAGTGGAGATTTCACCAAGGTCCTGTTTCTTGTGCCCTGACATGGTAGCCTTGTTATTCCACTTTCTCCAAGTAATTTGCCATGCTTCTGGAGTTCAGGATGGCAGTCAAATAAAATGTCTGATGGTAAAGTGGTTAATTGGGAGAAAGGAGAGACTCAGGGTATGTCGCCCGAGGGCTATCAGGGTATCTTCGCCCGCAGGAGTCAACTCCCACCAGAACTGCCATTTACAAGCACATCTCCTCCCTTCTTACCATTCCAGCCATGACTGTCGACAGGGATTCCTCATGGCTCTCGATTTTCATCTTCAGTTCCTCATCAGCTGTTTAGATTATTCTTGTGGAACTAATGTGGGAACCCTTCACTCCTGGTCTCTGATTCAACTTTTAAGTTGAGTCTATTACCAGACCTATTTATAGGGGATCAACTGCTTCTCAAGACATATCTAAATTGTAACTCTCACGCAACCTAGACTATTCTTTTCATTTATGTACCTCAGGGAAGTGAGAACCTGATCTTAGGTGTTCATATCTGTGAAATTACCTGCTTCTGGATGTTTGTTGTGCCCAGGTCTCCACAGAAAGGATAATGCTGCTGGCTGAGGAGCATCGTGAAGCTGAGATATCTTCTACTCATTCTAATACACTGCTTGGTTTTTTTTTAATTGTTCTTGTTCAAGATTCTCTTATAGGCATCTCCTGTGTGTGTCTCAGAGTCGTTCAGACATGAAGGTCATGGTTGTGTTGTGGTACTGTCTTACCTCTTGCCACATCTAGAGTCAGAGGGTGACAGATGGAGCAGTTCCTCCTGTGGATGCTCAGCTCATCACATACTGCCCCTTTCTGATTCTCTTTTTCTTCCCTCTTCTCCTTCTAAGTCTTTCCCATCTAATGCCCTCTTCTTTCCTATGAAGCTCCCAGAGATACTCAGTTTTATGTATATACACACACACACAAACACACACACACTAGAATACATACTAACTTCGAATTACTTGAAAATTCATCTCTTTTGGTTTCAACAGTGTGTAAAGCCATTTTGAGATTCCTTAAACAACCTAATAGATCTATCCTAAATTCACTATTTATCCCAAAGATTAAAATTCAGTGCATGGGGGCTGGGAATATGGCCTAGTGGCAAGAGTGCTTGCCTCGTATACATGAAGCCCAGGGTTGGATTCCCCTGCACCACATATATAGACAATGGCCAGAAGTGGCACAGTGGCTCAAATGGCAGAGAACTAGCCTTGAGCAAAAAGAAACCAGGGACAGTGCTGAGTCCAAGGACCAGGACTGGCAAAAAAAAAAAAAATTAAAAATTAAAATAAAATAAATTTCAGGACACGGCAAATCCACTTGCACAACCAAGTTCATTGCTGCACTATTCACAATATGCTCAAATGTATGTAAACAGCAACATACCCTTCAGGGGATGAATGGATCAAGAAAGCATGGTCTCCAGTGTGGTCAATCACTCCTGTAATCCCAGTCATTCAGGAGGCAAAGATCTGAGGATCAAGGTTCAGAGCCAGCCCAAGTAGAAAAGTCGGTGAGATTCTTCTATGAAAGTTAGATCCAAATGATAAATATTTGTGTAAACATATACAAGGTCATATGCACATGGACACCAGCCTATGAACTGAAGTATGGTGTATCCAGGACATAAGTCAAATGGCATAACCCTTGTGAACAACTAACTTATATTCTAACCAAATCAATACCAGGAAGCTTGTTCTTCAGGTATGTGCATGGGGAGGCCAAAGAGGGGGGAAACAAATGAAGAGAAGAAGCAGGGAGAATTCAGCCATGATATTCAATGCACACCCAATGAAACTAGGAAAATTGAATGGAGGGGTGAGGTTGGGCCAGACAGGGGAGAATGAAGACGGGGGATATCAATCAAGATACAATGTACTCATAAACTGACATATTGACTTGTAAGTCCTTGTACAAGTACTCGAAGATAACAAACTTCTAATTAAAAAACAACAACAATGGCAACAAAAGAAAAACAATGGGAATAAAATGTCTTTGGAAATTTGTGCTGTGATTGTGATTTGGCTTTGTCTTTCCAAGAGGAAAATGAAAGAAATGCTCTTGTGCCAAGTTTTAGGAAATGGCTTTCCAGACCAACTTTGATAATGATTTTCCTTCAGTGACAGAACTGGTCGTGAGTTTCTAGAGACAGCTTTCAACAGTAAATCAAGTAGCATGTCCTGTTGCAAAGCACGGATGAAAGAAAAAATGGGGAAGAAATTATGGGAGGCAAATTGCTTGTCTCTATGGAGTTCAGTATTTATTTGAGAAAATTCATCTTTACATATTGCAATATTTATGTAATTTTGCTAGGCAATAGTTAAATACTGAATGACCCTCTAAAAAGTGTAAGCTATATGTCAAATCTGGAGGTAGAAAGAAAAGGGCCGCATGGGAGCAATGGTTCTTGAAATGGACTCCACGAAAAAAAAAAAAAAAAAAAAAAAAACCAGGAGAAGTCTAGGCAGAGACACAGAATAGCGTATTCCAGGCTGGAAGGCAGCGTTCTTCTTGGCCTTGCACTCTCATAAATGCTACTTATTTAACCTCTGCTGTGCTAGCCCACACACTATTCCTTGAAGCATGGAAAATAGTGACCTTTCAGTGGTCAGTATAAAGCAAAACAGGCTTTTCGGCTTGGCCAATTCCAAGCAGTCAATGTCTCTCTAAGAAAGCAGGGACTCGACCACTTCACCGGCTTTGTCATCGCCTCACGGGTGTCTGGAGCCATGAGAATCTCTTCCTTCACTGTTACCGGCCTCATTCTTCTTGGACAACTCTTTCCAGGTAAGAGAGATGTCCTTAGAGAGATAAGGCTGGAAATCCATGTAGAATCTGTATTTCAAGAATGTTTAAAAAATATCATAACTGGTTTTAACAAAATAGGACACAGGCAAGCCAGTTGCCAAAATTTTTTTTCTGTCTAAGAAATAAAACAGTAAGGTTTGACCCATTTGGGTCACCTTCGACTGGAAGGGGATCTTTAAAATGAGATGAACTAACCCCATTCGTTAGTTTAGGGAAGTAAACCTTTTGCAGCATACACTAAAGTGTATAGGTTTATGATGAACTATCTTTCCACATTGTAGCAGTGGACACCAATTACTTATCCTTAAATTTATGTTAGGCAAAATGAAGAGATAGAAATAAAATTCACGTCTGGGAATATGGCCTAGTGGCAAGAGAGCTTGCTTCATATTTATGAAGCCCTGGGTTTGATTCCTCAGCACCACATATGTAGAAAAGGCCAGAAGAGGCACTATGGCTCAAGTGGCAGATTGCTAGCCTTCAGCAAAAAGAAGCCAAGGGTAGTGTTTAGGCCCTGAGTCCAAGCCCCAGGACTGGCAAAAAAAAAATGCACACACAGGAATAAAATTCAAGTCTTTGTCTCTAATTGCTTCAAGTTAATTATACTATTATTTCTGGTGGTGAGATAAATGGATTCTTAGAGGAAACCCACTCAGTAAGTTTTAAAGGCATGAATATGTAAAATGATACACCAATTCTCTAATACAACATGAATTTCCTAGAAGACACAAAGCATAAAAAAGGCACAGAAATGGGAGTTTGGTTCTACCTAAGAGTTCCAGAAAGTTGTCCTGAGGAGTGGTATTCACAGTGACCTTTAGAAAACAAGGACCAAGCACTAAAGTCAGCCAGAGAAGGGTGTCTGCATGCTTGAAGCCCTAGCTTATAAAATCAGGGACTAAATATCCGTCAGTAGTCTCTTTGCACAGATGGTAGACAGTGGGTTATGGTAAGAGGAAGACATTTGGCCTGTCTTCTCCACCCGTTCCTTTCAGGACTACAGATTATGTGGAGAAGTAGGTGTTGAATCATATGCTTTCTTCAAAACTGAGCAATGTGTTTGATAAGAACCCAGTACTAAACACCACTGGACCACTCGTTATGGTCGCCACTGCCCTGATGATTGGAGAGGCTCAGAGCTGGGACTACATCTGATGATCGATAGCAGGGCAAACTACCTGGGTTGGAATCTTAATTCTGACCCTCAAAAGCTGAACGTTGGGCTGCGATTTCCTCTCTAAGTGGGAATGATAATATGACCATTGTGAAGACTAACAGAGCTGTTCATTAGAATAAAGAAGAAACTAACTTAGTATAGTAAGGAAAGTGAAGAGAGGAAGGGACTGAAATGTGAGAGTCAAAAAACAAAACAAAACAACAACAAGGGCTGGGGATATGGCCTAGTGGCCATACTAGAGCTTGCCTCGTATACATGAGACCCTGGGTTCGATTCCCCAGCACCACATATACAGAAAACGGCCAGAAGTGGCGCTGTGGCTCAAGTGGCAGAGTGCTAGCCTTGAGCAAAAGGAAGCCAGGGACAGTGCTCAGGCCCTGAGTCCAAGCCCCAGGACTGGCCAAAACAACAACAACAACAACAACAACAACAAAAGAACAGTGAGTTGCATGTGCTGTGTGAGGAGCTCCTCACCGAGTCCTGCTGGGGCTGGGTCTGGTGTCAGCTCTGTGGCCCCGCATGGCTGTTTGGTAGGGTCCTTGACAGGCTGGCTCAGAAGATGTAGGCCATGACTTTGCAGAACAGCATGGGGAAGACTAGCATGTATTTATTTTTGCTTTGTATATAAAACTCCATCGTTTATCTACCTGTAATATAAACTGCACAGAATTACATTTCTCAATATCAGCCACTAAATTTGGAATTCTTTTTGTCCATCGTGGGGCTTGAACTCTGGGCCTGGGCGCTGCCCCTGAGCTCTTCAGCTCAAGGCTAGTGCTCTACCAACTGAGCCACAGGCCATCTTCATGCTTTCTCTGAGTAGTTTACTGGAGATAAGAGTCTCACAGACTTTCCTGCCTTGGCTGGCTTTGAAATGTGATCTTTAGATCTCAGCCTCCTGAGTAGCTAGGAATACAACTGTGAGCCACTGGCACCCGGCTTGGAAACATTTTTTGGAACAGATTGTTTACTCAAGTTAGAAAGTATGCAGCAGTATAATCACAAGAATTATTCTATTAGTATCACATAATCATAATTATACCTGTTTGGATATAAAAGTCATGTTTAATTTTTGGGGAATGAAAAGGTTTCAATTTTTCCTAATTAACTAGTAAAGATATTGCATTTATTTTACTGGACGTTTGAGCTCAGACTGATGTATTCAGATAATACATACATTCCTGATCTTTTGATGTCTATGTGAGAGGAATTCTGATGGGAGACTGGTGATACAGCTTTCCTTCCCTTTCTAGTAACTCATAACCAACCACTTTCTTCACGCAGCCAGGGAAGGAGCTTATAGAAGACTGCACTGAATGAAAATGAATGGACGCTGTGAAGCGGAATGCCTTACCTTCAAAGTCAGGATCAGGGTGACAGATCTGAGCTTATGCCCTTCTGCTATAAGAAAAGTGTTTACTTCAAGAACTAGGCACTTGCTACAAGAGAGAAATAGAAGATGTTCCACAATGCTGGTGACATCCCGGGAGCAAAGCTCTCTGGATCTCCTCTTGGACCTCAGAAATTTGAGCTGCTTAATGTTATGTTGATCCGATTTTAATGTTAGATTGAAATATCCTTCCTCAGCCACCAGCTTCTCCCGGATGGAAATAATGATGGGATTTGTCTTTGTATCCCATCTATCAGGCACATAGCCTATTCGTTACTTTATTGATTGATAACATGAGAAAAATAGACAAAAAGGAACAGGACAGAAAAGTTAGATGGGTATTCCGGCACTGAGTTCTACACCTGTAGCCCTGGCTTTAAACAGAGGTTGGCCTTCACAACAAACTTTTCTGCCAAGATTCTGATGTCTGCGATAGGAAGAGGTTGACCTACATAACAAATGGATTCCCTGCTAGACACTAACTTGTACTGCTCCAAAAGTAACCCTGCTATGTCAATCAATCTCTCTTTCTCCCTCACCCTCACAGCTAGGAAATACTTAGAATATCTTCCATCTCCAGTATGATCTATAATGTCAAGTTTCCCCAAGAAAGAGTGCCTATAAAAACTCAAGTTGGTTACATAATGAGTAACATGATGTATTTATTTTGGTCACTTACAGAAAATATGTATCAATTTATGGCTTACTCAAGCAGCAATGCACCCCAAAGTCATAAATTTCCACCTCCTGTCTACAGGTAATCTAATGAAAAATATCAGGCATTTACTGTGTTAGTTATTCTCATATTCCATCTTCAAGGTTTTAGTCTTATGTTCTCAGCACCTATGTAAACATAGTGTTCTGGAAGCAGATAGAACAGAGGGCAGTCCTAGAGAAGGAACTCTTAGGAGCAAAGAAGAATATCGGCATGAGGAAATTGCTTCAGCTTGTTGAGAAATGGACACCTACAAAACCCCTCTCATAGTGTTATGATTCTTGCCTTATCCGGGACATACCAAATTGGAACTTGTTCTTTGCCCTGACTTGCCCAGCTTTGGAGTACATGTTTCAAAACACAGCACCATGTATTCCCCAGATCATTGTCATCAGAAGAAACCTGCTTCTCCTGAAGGGCACGAGTTCTCAGCTCTCCTGTGAGGAACTGCTTTCCTGCCCTGCTCGGTTAAACCTGCTTCCCGTATATTCCTAAAGAAATCCAAAGAAAACAACTATATGATGTTTTGAAATTTTTTAAATAGCTCTTCAAAGATTACGTTAGCACTGGTCTCACTTACAATGCACACATTTCAAATGTAATTGTATTAGCCCTTGGTATTGGGTGCCATGAGCCATCTGTGCCTCCCTGGGATACAATCAGTTTGGCTGGGGAGTGCCAGTCAACCCGATCGTGCCATGACACGGAATTCCACTGGACAGAGAGAAGCTAAGGAATTTAAAGGCATTAGATGGAGAAATTACATTATTAATGATGCTTTAAGGAAACTGGTACACATTTTCTTCATTACTTATTCTACAACACCTTTTTTTTTTTTTGGCCAGTCCTGGGGCTTGGACTCAGGGCCTGAGCACTGTCCCTGGCTTCTTCCCGCTCAAGGCTAGCACTCTGCCACTTGAGCCACAGCGCCACTTCTGGCCGTTTTCTGTATATGTGGTGCTGGGGAATCGAACCTAGGGCCTCGTGTATCCGAGGCAGGCACTCTTGCCACTAGGCTATATCCCCAGCCCCTCTACAACACCTTTTATGGCTGCAAATTGACAGCAGAATGTAGAATGAGTGCCACCTACTGTCAAGAGAGTAGAAGTAATTCTAGGTTCAAAAGAGACCTGGACAAGGCATGCATGTAAATAAATCCAGAGGGCTGTGGAGAGGCCCAGATATCCAGAAAATATATGTTATCTACATACGCCCTGTGACCTACTTTAGATTGTTCTTTTTTTGGAAACCATGCAACTACTCTAAGTGAAACGCATTTTGGAACAGAACTATGCATTCTGGACCTGCAATGGAATACACAATTCAAAATTCAGATGTCTTTTTGTTTTCTTTTTTGCCAATCCTGGATCATGAACTCAGGGCCTGAGCACTGTCCCTGGCTTCTTTTGCTCAAGGCTAGCACACTACCTTTTGAGCCACAGCACCACTTCTGGCTTTTTTTATACATGAGGTGCTGAAGAACCGAACCCAGGACTTCATGTTTATGAGGCAAGCACTCTACGACTAGGCCATATTCCCAGCCCATATATTTTCTTTTGCAGAAAACCTTAGTCGACATATTTACAGTATCCAAATACGTGATCAAAAAAGGCCCAGTGATCCAAAAGTAAAACAGTGCGTAGAGTAGAAAGACAAAATCCTGGAGCTGGGGATATGGCCTAGTGGCAAAGAGTGCTTGCCTCGTATACCTGAAGCCCTGGGTTCAATTCCCCAGCACCACATATACAGAAAATGACCAGAAGTGGCGCTGTGGCTCAAGTGGCAGAGTGCTAGCCTTGAGCAAAAAGAAGCCAGGGACAGCACTCAGGCCCTGAGTCCAAGCCCCAGGACTGGCCAAAAAAAAAGACAAAATCCTCACCAATAGTTCAGAAAATAGAAAAACCAGAGTACTGTGCCAGGGGCAGGAAGAGGACAACTTAGTATTCTAGATACCACGTGCTATGGGTCTATTATGCATGGACTAATAAGAGGACAGGCCTTCTTCAAGATTTGGCCCTCGAGGGAATTTTAAATTTCCATTTGGGGAGGGGTGCTTGAACACTGGGCCTGGTCGCTGTCCCTGGCTCTTCAACTCTACCATTGGAGCCACAGTGCCACTTCCAGTTTTCTGGTGACTAATTGGAAATAAGAGTCTGAGGGACGTTGCTTACCTTGGCTGGCTTTGAACCTCAATCCTAGGATCTCAGCCTCCTGAATAGCTAGGATGTCAAGTGTGAGCCACTGGTGTACAGCTGATTTTTAGATCTCTACATGATAGCCCAAATCTTCGCAGATTTTCTAATGCTTAGCAAATTGTTTAGTTTGGGTATATAATGGGGTTTGAACTAGGGGCTTTGTCACTGTCCCTTGAGTTCTTTTGCTCCAAGGCTAGTGCTCTACCACATTGAAGCACCGCCCAATTTGGAGGTATTGAGTGATTTATTGGAGTAAGAGTCTCATGTACTTTCCTGCCTGGGATGTCTTTAAACATCTATCCTCATATTTCAGCCTCTTAAGCTAGGATTATGGGCTAGGAATGTGGCTTGGTGGTAGAGTGGCTTACCTAGAATGCAGAAAGCCCTGGGTTTGATCCCTCAGCACCACATACAGATGAAAAATCCAGAAGTGGTGTTATGGCTCAAAAAGTAGAGTGCTAGGCTTGAGCACAAAGAAGGTTAGGGATAGTGCTCAGGCCCTGAGTCCAAGCCCCAGGACTGGCAACAGCAATAACAAAAAATATCAGCTAGGATTACAAGTGTGAGTCACCTGCACCCAGCTCAAAATTTTTCACTTTGCCTTGATTGTTGTCTCCAACTCAAGTGAATTTATTATACTGCAGCTGAAACCAGGAACTTAACAATATAGTACAGTATAGTATAGAACACTGCAAGGAGACCCAGACAAAGTCAGCCTCTAGGAAAGGTACTTGCTTACATACACTCAGCTTTTGTAAATTTAGCGGTTCTGTTGGTCTGCCCACAGGAAGGGTGATTGTTATGTCACAGTCTTGTGCAACACCCAG
Source organism: Perognathus longimembris pacificus (assembly GCF_023159225.1). Taxonomy (NCBI): domain Eukaryota; kingdom Metazoa; phylum Chordata; class Mammalia; order Rodentia; family Heteromyidae; genus Perognathus; species Perognathus longimembris. The sequence goes on along the minus strand of NW_025961402.1, from coordinate 140,037 downwards.
CGAAGTGGCAGCTTGCTGAGTGTGACCAGGACTTGAGCATGACTCCCCGTCACTTCCTGAGCATCAGAGTTTTGCAGAATATGACCTTTAGCTAAGACCAGAGAGCCCAGCCGCCATTCCAAACTCGCTAACTCCTCCAATGCCACATTGAGAGATTGGAGACCACTCCTCCCGAGACATACCTCCTCTGCCCCCACCTCACCCCATTGATCCCTTCCCTTCTCTGCCACCAGACACTCCATGCTCATCAGCAAGGCACCCACTGCTAATTGGATTCCTGCTTTTGTAAAACTTTTTCACCTTGATGTTGATTTCCATCACTGTAATAAAATTTCAGAACACAGACAATTTAAGGGACAAAGGGTTTATTTTGATTCATTACTTCAAAGGATTCTGTTCTCCATTCCTGAGACCCATGCACTGGATCCAACATGACCACAGTGGGAAAATGGAGCAGAGAATTACCACACCTCCTAGCAGCCAGGAAGGAGTCTGAGGGAGACACTGAAAATGACAGAGAGAAGGGAGGGAGGAGAGTGGAGGGAGAGGGAGGAGGAGGACAGGACAGAGGAGGGAGAGCAGTAGAGATTCCTGGTAGAGCCTTCAGGGACATACCCAAAATGACCTGTTTCCTCCACCCAGAAGTCTACAAGTGTTCCACAACAGCCCAGTCCACTGGGGACAAAGTTTTAAAAGGACTCTACTGGGAATATTACATTATCAAAACACAAAAACATCAATATATTCTATTAAGCAAATTAAAAACTCACTAAATATTCAGGCACTTGTGAAAAGTTTTTGAAATGCTTGGCATCTTGACATTTCGTCATTTATTTCTAATTTTAAAACTATACATGCATCTTACAGCAAACTATAATGCTATTTAATAAACTTTCTAAGCACCTTCTGTTACTTGTTAAGATAAATTCATCAGTAACCTCAATATAGGTAATTTGAGAAGGTGTATTGAAAAGCACACTTCTTCCCCATTATTGAAAATATGACACCAGTGACTACTTACATAAAATCGGTAAACTCTTTCATTAAGGAGCTTCTCATTTTGCTTCTTGTCTTCTGTTGATTCCTTGGGTTGAGCTCAGGTCTGTCTTGGGCCTAAGCTTTTTATCTCAAGGCTAGCACTCTACCCCTTGAGCCATTGTTTCCACAGCTGACTTTGGGGCAGTCAGTAAGAGTCTCATAGACTTCCTGCCTGGGTTGGCTTCAAATAATTTTCTGTTCCCAGCCTCCCGACAAGCTGGGATTACATATCTGAGACACTTGGGCCAGGCACTTTTGATGTGAATGACCTATGTTTCCTATATTTTATGTAAGTGACCTCAGGGCCATCATAATGATTTGACTTAGAGGAGCTCCCACCATTACTCTGCCCAAAGGAGATGTTTAAGGACAAACATCAGGAGTATTCTGAGGGCCTGACCAACAGACATGGTAACATCCATGTACTGAGGATGACCAAGGAGCCCCAAATGCGTTAGACTGCATACCCAGCCACTAATCTTTGACATAGTCGTGGCATTCCTAGACACTTGGGAAGGAGAGAAAACCCTGTGCTGTGTTTCTCAGCACATTTGGGGATTTCTGCTAACATGAAGAAGTTGGAAATTACCTCAGTGGAAAGGATATTGAAGGAAGGGATGGCACAAAGTATGGGCTGAATATCTTCCCACCTATCAAGGAGTTCAGATTGAATGTTCTGGGTTAAACTTCATGATAAAAAGTAGAACAAAATAAATTTCAGATCTTCTCAAACTAGTCTCTCAATTATTTGAAATCTGTATTCCTAATTCTATCTGAAAATTAGGTTCTGTCTGGTTGACCTTTAGTTTGGATTGCATGTCTTCCAAATCTACATGGGGTGATTCCTTATTAATTTTATGCAATCTCACTCTTGTACATATATACTCATACATATCTATATATTGTTTAAAGACACTTTAACATCCAATAAATCAGAAATGACTCCAATTTCTTTTTAAGATCAAGCTTCCTCAGTGAATCTTACTGTTGAAATGATATCATTATCCACTCTGAGATTTTCATCACTCACGACACTAAATATCATATACAATATGGAACATTAGATATACCACAAACTTGGCTGTTAAATAAAAAAGCTATCAATTATAAAAGTTCATCATTCAGGGCCTGGGGATATGGCCTAGTAGCAAGAGTGCTTGCCTCATATACATGAGGCCCTGGGTTCAATTCCCCAGCACCACATATACAGAAAACGGCCAGAAGTGGCGCTGTGGCTCAAGTGGCAGAGTGCTAGCCTTAAGCAAAAAGAAGCCAGGGACAGTGCTCAGGCCCTAAGTCCAAGCCCCAGGACTGGCCAAAAAAAAAAAAGTTCATCATTCATTTAGATGGAATACTTAGTGTTTTAAGAACTTGTTACTTCAGGGTTTTATCCATTCCATACTTGGTGCTTAGAAGAGTATTTGTTCACAAAAGTAAAGACAAATGAGGTATGTCAGTGACATGCTCTCCTATTACTTACAAATACATTGTATCCCAGTGCTGTTGGCTCATGCCTGTAATCCTAGCAACTCAAGAGGCTGATTATCTGGATCAAAATTGAAAGCCAACTGGGCCAGGTAAGTTCTCCAGTTAGCCTAGAAAGGCAGATCTGGGGCTGTGGCTCAAATGATAGAGTGCTAGCCTAGAGAAAAAAAGAGCTAAAGGATAGTTGTCAGCCCTCACACCAAGTTCAAGCCAGAAGACCAACAAAGAACCAAAACACACACACACACACACACACACACACACACACACACACACACACACACATCATAGATGGAAAGATTTCTCCATTAAGGATGGATTAGGAGTTTCCTTCCTGCTAAGGCCCTTAGGGTATTTGAAAGTAACATTGAAACTACAGACTCCTACATTTGCTAGAATCCAAGCAGATTATACACAAACATCTTTTTATGTGTTTGTGCATAGGGACTGAGTAGCCAAACTGAGTTTGGGTCTCTAGGTGGCTTTTATTGTTCTAGGTAATTATATATAAATTTTCACTAAAGGTTGAGACATAGTCATAGTTCTTATGTGCATAATATACAAGCAAGATATAATACCCCACCCAGCTTTCCTTGTTGTATTCCCACATGACATTGAAGGGCTGACTATAGACAGAAGGATTTCTCACATGAAAAATGTTCTTGTGGATTCTCATCAGTGTGCAATGTTTGAGTCTATATAAGAGGAGTAGATCAGTTCACAGATTTCCAACGTGCGACACTCACTGTTTCTCTCCACTATTTGTTCTATGAGGGAGCCAACCCTCCATGATGATTGAAGGCTTTCCCAGAGCTGCGATGTTCATAGTTTTTCTCCCCCGCAGATAGTCAGGCCTAAAACCTTTCACAAAGAGGATTTCCATCGGTGGTTTCTGGCTAGTACATGTCCTCTGGTGTTGTCTTAGATGAGTTGATTAACTGAAGACTTTCCCACACAGATGAGACTCCTGAGTTCTCCCTCTGGTTGGATTGCTCTTACTTTCTAAGTTTTCATGGTGTACCAAAACCTTCACACACAGGTTGCATTAGTGTGATTGCTCTCATTTCTTGTGCTGGCAAGGTTTAAATGAGATACTGAATGATTCCACTCACTGATGACACGCAAATTTTTTTTCTCTAGTGTGTACTTTCTTGTCGGGAGCCGAGCTAGCTGCTAAGCTCATCCTGACCTCTGGCTGTGCTGTTACCGCCAGGATATGCTAAAGGCAAGGACAATTGTTCACAGCCAATATCGGGAATTGCTTTGCTACGTCCCCACCTTGCTATGTCTGCTGGAGTAGATTCCTATGTTAATCAATCTTGTCTTGTGTTTACTGTGATGCTAAAGGCAAGGACAATTGTTCACAGCCACTAACCGGAATTGCTTTGCTATGTCCCCACCTTGCTATGTCCGCTGGAGTAGATTCCTATGTTAATCAACCTTGTCCTGTGTCTACTGTAATCAAATGTTGCAAACTTCAAAGCCTCTTTATGTTCTGGAATTTTAACAATCCTATGCTATTCCCTGGTTCCAAAACTGCATATAAGCTGGGAGTTGGAATAAACTTGGCTGTAGTCTTGAGGTTCAACCTTACGGCTGCAGACCTCCCGTACCCCATCTTTGTCTCTTGTCTTTTTTCTCTTGCCTTATTTTTCCTTTTCCTTAATCTTCGCCGCCCCTCAGTCAGGATTCCTGTTTCCCTGCCGGCTGGCCTGGCAGGCTTTCTTATGGTAAAAAAGGCTGGAGGAATACCAGAAAACTTTCCCACAGAAGTGACACTCATAGAAATTTTGTCCAGTGTGTATCCTCTTATGTACGGCACGCTAAGATGACATAGTGAAAGCATTCCCACAGGAATGACACTCATTGGGCTTCTCTCCAGCGTGTATTCTCGCATGTGCAGCACAAGAAGATGTCTGACTGAAGGCTTTCCCACAGGTGCGACAGTCATAGGGTTTCTCTCCAGTGTGTGTTCTCTCATGTCTTGCAAGATTAGTTGGCAGACTGAAGGCTTTCCCACAGAAGTGACACTCATAGCGTTTCTCTCCAGGGTGCATTCTCTCATGTATGGCATGAGCAGATGGCATAGTGAAGGTTTTCCACGGGTGTGACATTCATTGGGTTTCTCTCCAGTGTGCACTATGCTATGTGCCTTAAGTTTACTTGGCCTTTTGAAGGCTTTTCCACAGATGTGACATTCATGCTGTTTCTCTTCAGTGTGTCTTCTGTTATGTGTCTTAAGGTCACTTGGTCTTTGGGAGGCTTCCCCACCTGGAGGACACCCCTGTGCTCTCTCTCCAGCATGTGCTCCATCCTGATTTCCAAAATGAGAAGACTGAGTGACCGCTTCCCACACACAGAGGGGACCTTCATCTGCACCTCCTCCAGTGGGCATGTCCTCGTGCTGCCGGATGTGACTTGGCTGAATGGAGGGGGCAGTACACAGGTGGCTGTCATCAACTTTCAGTCTAGTGTCTCCTCCATCCTGCCAACTGAGCTCCCGGGGTTCTTCCAGTACATGCCCCAGGTCACTATCCTCACACACTTTGTCTCCATCATGTGCAGTTTTATGGTGACTGAACTTTGAAGGAAAAAAGGCTGTCCTACACAAACTACAAACATGTGATTTCCCTCCAGTGTGAGTTATCTTGTGTTTACAGCATTCATTGCTCTCAACAAAGACTTTAGCACATAGACCACAGTCACACTGTCTGTTTTCCTTGAGAGACTTACTGCATTATCTAATGTCTAACGAATTCTTCATAATGCCATTCCCATTTAGATGATCAATTTCTTCGTGTTCCAGGTGCTCAGGAGTACGTGAATATTCATGGTGGTTCTCTCCCCGGTGTAGGCTAACACAGGAGATGTCTTCTGCATCCTTTAGCAAACTTTGTGTCAATGAAGAGCTCTGAGTCTTTGTTTCTGTCGAGTCATTCCTGTCAAGTGAGTCTTGCAGATAAAGCGATTTCTGTTGTGGGAAGATGATGAAACATGATCATAAATTGTTCACATTCATCTCCATGGCCATTTCGCTACATGACAATGCTAGACTACTTGGCCTAGACATAAAACATGTTATAACTGGGCACTGATAGCTCATGCCTGTAATCCTAGCTACCCACATGGATGAGATCTGAGGATCATGGTTCAAAGTCAGCCAGTTCAGGAAAGTCCATGAGACTCTTACCTCCAATAAAATATTCAGAAAAATCTGGGAAAAGTGCTGTACTTGAAGTGGTAGAGTGCTATGCTTAAGCAAAAGAAGCTGAGGGACTGTACACAGGCCCAGTGTTCAAGCCTCAGGACAAGCAAAAACAACAACCTTATATTTTTCTTCCATATCCCCATCTTGAAAGTGCCAAAGACATGCTCCATGCAGGATATCAACAACAGAAGAATCAAGCTAATTTCCAGATAATCGTGTGTGTGTGTGTGTGTGTGTGTGTGTGTGTGAGAGAGAGAGAGAGAGAGAGATAGAGAGAGGCAGAGAGAAAGACAGACTGAGAAACAGAGACATACATAGAAAAAGAAAGAGACAGAAAGAGACACAGAGAGAAAGTATATGGATAGAGGAGAAGAGAGACATAGAAAAACACATAGATAGGTAAAATCCTTGGTTTCAGACTATTTAATACTGCATTTATGAGATTAAGTTTGTTTTTATTTTTGTTTTTGCTAATCCTGGGGCTTGAACTCCGGGCGTGGGCACTGTTCCTCAGCTTCTTTTGCTGAAGGCTAGTGCTCTACCTCTTGAGCTACAGCACCACTTCTGGCTTTTTCTGTGTACATAGTACTGAGAAATCAAAGCCAGGGTTTCATGAATGCTAGTCAAGCACTCTACCAGTAAGCCACTTTCTCCGACCCTGAGAGGAAGGTTTTGAAATTCTGTTAATTTCCTTATGAAATTCGAACTATGTGGAGCTTTCACTCTCTCTCCCTTCTTTGTCTTGGTAATTTAGTGGAGAAAAGAATCTCATGGGTTTTCCTGCCCAAGCTGGCTTTGAACTGTGATCTTCACTCAGGTCTCAGCCTCCTGAGTAGATAGAATTACTGCTGAGAGTCACCTATGCTCCAAGAAATGTCCTCAGCTCAACGATGAGGCAGGCACTTGCTTTACCAGCTACTCTTTCCACTGCCAGGTCTTTACTGGTCACCACAGGAGTCGCATCCATGTAACTTACCACTGACAGGGTCACGGGGACCTTATCACTGACTTGTTCTATGTAAAGAACGGCTATCTTTGCCATGTAGAATGGAAATGCCTGTAAGAAATGTTGAAAAGCATACCTGGTGTGAAACCGGGAGGAGATTTTTGAAAGCACCTTAATCCGCATTTGTGTAGTTACTCAATGAATCAAAGGAAAGGAAACAATTCTCAGAAAAATCACCTCATGTCATATTCACGATCATGAATGATAATTTCCGTCATCACTGCTGCTTCAAATAAGGACTTGTGTGCTATTGCTGAGATTTCTGCCTCAAGGCTAGTGCCTTACCACTTGAGCCACAGCCCCACTTTCTGCTTTTTTGTGCTTAGTAAGATAGTCTCCCAGAGTTCTCCATCCTCAGATTTCAGCTTTCCTGGGTAGCTAGGATTGTTATTGGAAATAGAGTAGTTAAGAGAACACAATATAACTGTAATGTAGATAATACATTGAATCTCAGGAATCCCACAGTAGGTCCAAATTAGATTCAGATGCTGTTCATGTAGCTCCATGTTCACAAGCAATGGGAAAATAAAATATATAGTCTAAGGGTGGATTCAGAAGTAATCCCTCGGGGCTGGGGATATGGCCTAGTGGCAAGAGTGCTTGCCTCGTATACATGAAGCCCTGGGTTCAATTCCCCAGCACCACATATACAGAAAACGGCCAGAAGTGGCGCTGTGGCTCAAGTGGCAGAGTGCTAGCCTTGAGCAAAAAGAAGCCAGGGACCGTGCTCAGGCCCTGAGTCCAAGCCCCAGGACTGGCCAAAAAAAAAAAAAAAAAAAAAAGAAGTAATTCCTCAGTTTCTATTTCTGCCTTAACAAAATACAAGCTACCGTCAAAAGTACTTCTCACAGGCTGAATTCTAGTAGAAATTCCAATGGAAAGAAGGTGAGTGAATGCATATATATATATATATATATATATATATGCTTCATTTTATACATTCACATTGATAAGCATATATGCGCAATGGATGGGTCTTGGTACTCACCGATGGAATCCAGCAGACAGGCAACCTCTGACATCACATCTCTCCACAGCTTCCTCTGTGCTGCGTTCATCAGGTGCCAATATTTGGGGGTGAAGTTCACAGTGACATCTTCAATGTTCAGAGGTTCCTACAACACCCAAGATGGTTCCCATTAGACAGCGCAACAGGGACAAGTTTAAGTGACAAGCCTTGAGATGACATCAGCTGAGGTAGGTAGAGGGGAGGCCGAGTATGCACAGAAACCAACGGATCTGGGCTGCGCTATGGCCTAGTGGCAAGAGTGCTCCCCTCGTATACATGAAGCCCTGGGTTCGATTCCCCAGCACCACATATATAGATAAGGCCAGAAGTGGCGCTGTGGCTCAAGTGGCAGAGTGCTAGCCTTGAGCAAAAACAAGCCAGGGACAGTGCTCAGGCCCTGAGTTCAGGGCTCAGCACTGGTTAAAAAAAAAAAAAAAAGAAATCAAAGGTTCTTTAGGGCAACAACCAGGCACCCTTGGCGTGAGTGGCCTCAGCGCTGGCCACACTGCACGGTGCAGAGCAAGGGCGGATGAGAATGGTGCACCCCGGAATAGTTTATGCCATGTGGAACAGATGATATGGAGTAACCACATTCCACTTGGAACCCCTTCCTCTCCTGGGACTGGAACTCGGTTCTTGGGTGCTGACCCTGAGCATGGTTGCTCAAGGCTACTTTGTGCTCTACCACTAGAGCCACAGCTCCCCTTCCAGCTTTTCTTGGTGGTTGACGAGAGATAAGTGATTGGGGGACTTCTCTGCAGGGCTTTGAGCAACAGTGGTCAGTCCTCAGCCTTCGGAGCCACGTGGTTATGACTCCTTTAGAATAAAGTTTGTGCAGGCTTTGGGCTTTGAACTCATGACCTACATGCTGTCTCAGATTTTCCTTTGCTAAACCTGAGTATTCTCTCACCAGAGCTACACTTCCATTCCCCCATTTCTCTTCTTCTCCTTCTCCCACCCCTCCCTCACCTCCTTCTCATTCCCCTCCTTTTCCTTCTCCCCCTCTCTCTCCCTCCTTCTTCTTCTTGGTAATTTAGTGGAGAAAAGAATCTCATGGGTTTTCCTGTGAAAGCTAGCTTTGAACTGCGATCTTCACTCAGGTCTCAGCCTTCTGCGTTGATAGAATTACTGCTGTGAGTCACCTATACTCCATTCTAAGACTTAAATGTTACTAGAAGCACTCAGACACTGTACACAGTGATGAGGCAGGATCAATGATGGAAAAGGAAGCAGGGTAAAAGTCTGCCAGGAATAAAACAACTCAAGCTAAAAGCTAATCCATCAACTTCTCCTAAAATTTAGGGACCAAAGTTATTCACGGAAAATCAGGTAGGATAAGTTCAGAGGAATGATGCTCAGTGAAGGTAACTCAGAAATGTGGTGTTTAGAAAAATACAAGCACGGGCTGGGGATATGGCCTAGTGGCAAGAGTGCCTGCCTCATATACATGAGGCCCTGGGTTCGATTCCCCAGCACCACATATACAGAAAATGGCCAGAAGTGGCGCTGTGACTCAAGTGGCAGAGTGCTAGCCTTGAGCAAAAAGAAGCCAGGGACAGTGCTCAGGCCCTGAGTCCAAGCCCCAGGACTGGCCAAAAAAAAAAAAAAAAAGAAAGAAAAGAAAAAAGAAAAATACAAGCACTTTCTCAACTTCAGAGACAAAACAGGATGCATCCCTTCCCAAGAAATTGTAGGGAGCGAACAATGAAGTTCATCCTTACTTCTGGCTATACTCTTAAAGGTGTGCAAAGTCGTGGCTTCTGGAGCCAACAGCAACGTTCATACTAACCTCTGGCTATGTTGTTATCTCAAGGACTTGCAAGGACATGGCTTACTTGAAGGACAGCACTAATCCAAAGATGTTTTATTATGTCCACAAGAGTCTGTTTTATGTAAAACACTCAACCTTACCTTGTTTTACTGCAGCCACGTTTATTCTTTTTTTTTTTTTTTTTTTGGCCAGTCCTAGGCCGTGAACTCAGGGTGTGAGCACTGTCCCTGGCTGCTTTTTTGCTCAAGGATAGCACTCCGCCACTTGAGCCACAGTGCCCCTTCTGGCCATTTTCAGTATATGTGGTGCTGAGGAATCAAACCCAGGGCCTCATGTATACGAGGCAAGCATTCTTGCCACTAGGCCATATTCCCAGCCCCTACGTTTATTCTTAAATTCCATCTTATTTGCAATTTAGGAACCAGGTAATAGCATAGGGATTAACTAAGGTTTTAGAAAACAGGAAGGCCCTGAAGTTGGCAAATGACAAGGGGCAGACATTTGTCTGGCAGGATGTATGCCTTCCTGAGTAAAACACTACCCCAAAACTTAAGCAACCCCCAACCAAAATGTACAAAACAGGGGTCTTTCCTTATCTCAAGGAAAAGAAACTGCTCCATGGCAGGATGGATTCCACCTGCCAAGAGAGCCCCAAACACCTAGATACTCAGGATGTAACACCCGGAGTGATTAGGGCAAAGGGAAAACACATATCATGGCATAAATTTAAAGTCTCACCCCCTGCCTTTACCATATTATTAGTCACAACAGCCAAGGAGGAGTGCCAGACTTTGAAGTCAGGTCCCACTTTACTACGTGAACCCCACCTTACCACGTGAACCCCACTTTATCACGTGAACCTGAGATTAGCAGTCCCAGCGAGCAGACCCAGGAAAAGCCCATTAGGGCCCAGTAGGTCTAGAACTCTAACCGCTGGGAATGCTTAACTCTGACCACCCCTAGAATGCCTCGAACCCTGAGCCAATCAGATTTGTACCTGTGTCCTAATCTTGCTTGTTTGAACACCTTATTGTTGTAACTTTGTTGTTTGCCTTTATAAGCCCTGTGTAATCGTAGCTCAGGGCTCCTTCCTAACCTCCGCTGTGTAGGGGGGTAGGACGAGGCCCGAGTTGTAGCTCGCTTAAATAAAGCCTTGCCTAGCTTTTGCATTTCGGAATGTCTGAGTCTCGGTGGTCTTCTTGGTGGTGGTTTTGCCACTTCACATAACATTTGGGGTTTCATCCAGGATAGCCCCAGAAACCCCTGAGACCCCAGACCCCGAAGGTAAGAAAACAGCCTCATTTGTCTTGTAATGTGTCTGTCAGTTTTGCTTTTGCTTATTTCTTGAAGGGGTTGTCGAAGCACACGTGCTTACTCGGCAATCCTGGGGAGACTGGGGGATTCCCCAGACTCCCCACCTTTGAAGGGGGACCCCTGGAGCCCCGCTTTCAACTTGAGTTCACTCTTTCTGCACCCTTGCAGGGGGATGTGTGGGCCAACTTGGGAAATCTCCAGTTTTTCTTGTTCTTGTTCTTCCCTATGTTTTTTTTTTTTCTTTTGTATTAATTGTTTTGGTTTCTTTTATTTTGTAGCCTTTTGGACTAAACATCTGATCAGAGCTATGGATAACGTTCTATCTTGGGGACCTCCATCTAGCCCCTAGATTTGACTCTTGCTCACTAGAGGGAGATCAAGGAGATAGCTCAGAACTGAGGTGTGGCCCTTAAAGGAGGAAAAATGGATTATCCTGTGCAAGTCAGAATGGCCCACCCTTGAGAGAGCTAATTGGCCACCTGAGGGAAGCTTTGACATAATTAAGATCAGTACCTTACAAAGCTTAATCGAAGCCCCTTGTTCAGGCTATATAGACCAGATTCCTTATATAGACACTTGGAGGGAACTAGTTGACAGGGACACTCCAGCTTGGGTTTGGCCTTTCTTACCAACTCCCTCCTCACTCCTTCCCCTACCCCAATATTCACTCAAAAGACACGGGGTGACAAGAGAGAAACTAAGAGGGGAAAAAAGAAATTATATCCACCTGTCCTTCAGGGAGGAAGCACGGAGGAGGAAATGCTTCCCCCTCCATACTCCCCACTCCAGTTAACTCTCCAAGAGGAGGACTCTGAGGAAGATGTTTCAGCTGTGCCCTCCACCCCTGAGGGCCCAGCTCAATCAACTCGCCGGCGCTGAAGAATTACATCTCTTCATAATTCTGTTGTCCTTCCCCTACGCTCTATAAGTCCTGTGGATGCAGACGGTCGACAACAATTCCAATACTGGCCATTTGCTACTAGTGATCTTTACAATTGGCGTACCCAAAATGCCCCCTTTTTGGGGAAACCTCGGGACTTAATTCGCTTGTTTGAAACTATACTTTTCACTCACCAGCCCACTTGGGATGATTGTAGCCAGCTTTTACAGGTCCTTTTCACCACTGAGGAGAGAGGACATATCCAAGAAGCGGCCTGGAGACTTATCCCCGGCCCCAACGGAACACCCATCACGAATCCTGCCTTGATTGACACCTATTTTCCTGAGACCCAACCAGCATGGGACTACAATATGGCTGAAGGTAGGGAGCGACTCCTTGTCTATCGCCAGGCTCTGCTGACAGGTCTCAAGGCGGTGGCTCACCAACCTACTAATATGGCCAAAGTTTATGATATTAGGCAAGGAAAAAGTGCAAGTTCGGCAGCATACCTTGAGCGGCTCATGGAAGCCTTTAGTCAATACACCCTGTATGATCTTGAGACCCAGGAATCTGCTCAGATAATTATGTTTGCCTACGTAAATCAAGCCGCACCGGACATTAAGCAAAAGTTGCAGGCTCTAGACAGGCTCAGTGAAAAATCTATTAGGGATCTAGTAGCAGTGGCGGAAAAGGTTTATAATAAGAGAGAAATAGGAGAACAAAGACAGGGAAGGAAGGACAAAGAACATGGAATCAAGCAAGAAAAGAGGAACAGAGTTGAGGAAAGGAGTTTGGCTAGAATTTTGGAGCTACCATGCAAGGACCTCAGGGAAATCCTGACCTCTATGCAGGCAGGAAACTTTAGACAGTCCTCCTCTCCAAGTAAGGAGCAGGAGCCCAAACCCCAATCAAGAGTGGGGAAGAATCAGTGTGCCTATTGCAAGGAAGAGGGGCATTGGATCAAAAACTGCCCAGAGCTAGCCAAGAAAAAGAAGGAAAAACAGAAATTAGGATCGAGTGTTGGCAGCCTTAAAGTTGGCTGAGGACAGTGACTGAGGGAGTTGGGGCTCAGACCCCCTCCCTGAGCCTAGGATAATATTGAATGTGGAGGGGAATCCAGTCATGTTCATGGTAGATAAGGGAGGAGAAAATTCAGTATTACTAGCCCCGAGAGGGCTGATGTCCACTAAAACAACATGGGTCCAAGGTGCAATGGGCACTAAAACATAAAAATGGACTACTCGAAGAACAGGGGACTTGGGAGCGAGCCAGGTAACCCACTCGTTTTAGTCATCCCTGATTGCCCCTATCCGTTGCTTGGACATGATCTCTTAACAAAAATGAAAGCTCAGATAGAGTTCACAGGCTGTGGGGCTTTTGTGACGAACACAAGAGAAAAGCCTGTTAGTATACTAATAACTAGCAAGTTAGAAGGGGAGTTTAGGCTATACCAGCACCTCAAGCCTGAGTCTCCGGAAAATGAGTGGCTATGGGCATTTCCCCAAGCATGGGAAGAAACTGGGGGAATGGGACTGGCAAAACATCATCCTTCAATCTTTGTGGAACTCAAAACCAGGGCCGACCCAGTAAGAGTTTGCCAGTACCCTATGTCACTAGAAGCAAAGAAGGGGATCACTCCTCACATGAGAAAATTGTTAGATTTAGGAGTTCTGAAGCCCATCCAGTCAGCCTGGAATACTCCACTGTTGCCTGTCAAAAAGCCTAATTCTAATGATTACAGACCAGTGCAAGACTTGAGAGAAATTAACAAGAGAGTAATGGACATTCATCCAACAGTCCCAAACCCATATAACCTGCTGAGCTCCCTGTCCATGTGTGGTATACTGTGTTGAATCTAAAGGATGCTTTCTTTAGCCTTCCCTTAGCCCCCCAGAGCCAAAGCTACTTTGCATTTACTTGGCACGATCCTGAAATCGGGATAAGCGGTCAATTGACCTGGACCAGGCTGCCTCAAGGATTCAAGAATTCGCCTACAAACTTTGATGAGGCGTTACATGAAGACCTGAGTGAGTACCGCTCCCAAAATACTGGAATAAGTCTATTTCAATATGTAGATGATTTGTTAACAGCCGCTCCAGACAAAAATAGCTGTCTAAAGGGAACAGCTAGGCTCTTAAAGACTCTTGGCAATTTGGGCTATAGGGTCTCCACTAAAAAGGCACAAATTTGTAAACCTGAAGTCACCTATCTGGGCTTCATATTAAAAGAAGGCAAGCATTGGCTGTCAGATGCATGTAAAGAGACTGTGCTAAAAATTCCTGTGCCTAAGTCAGCCAGACAAGTCAGAGAGTTCCTGGGAACAGTGGGCTTTTGCCGGCTGTGGATACCTGGGTTCGCTGAGATGGCCAAGCCTCTACATGAAGCCACCAAAAGCCTCCCAGAATTTCATTGGACTGAGCAGATGCAAAAAGCCTTTGAGGCAATCAAGCAAAGCCTTCTAGAAGACCCAGCCTTAGGCCTACCTGACGTGAATAAACCATTCACATTGTTCGTGGCTGAAAAGAAAGGAATAGCAAAAGGGGTACTCACCCAGCCAATTAGGCCCTGGAGACGGCCGGTCGCCTACTTGTCAAAGAAATTGGATCCTGTCGCCTCTGGGTGGCCTCCATGCTTAAGAATAATAGCTGCGGTAGCCCTCTTGGTAAAATATGCAGATAAATTGACTCTGGGACAGAACCTGACTGTGGCCACTATGCACTGTCCGGGTCATCAAAAGCGAGTTGATTCAGTGACTAGAAGAAGTAATCTGGCTGACCAGGCAGCTAAGGAAGCAGCCCTCCAGCCCAGAACAGAAGTATTGACTCTAGTAGACCCAGGGCCACGAGCTTGGCCTCCTGTACCCCAGTATTCCAAAGAAGACTTGGAGTGGATAAAGAATATTCCCATGTCCCACAAAACCCCGGACAGAGAAGGAAACAATGACTGGTGGAAAATTGGTGAAGGGAAATTTATCTTGCCGCAAGGGCTGGGTAAGGGGACCCTTAAAAGTATCCACCGAGCTTCTCACATGGGAACCCGAAGAATGCAGAACTTGCTCCGATACTCCAAAGTGAAAATTAGACAAGGAAATCAACTTATTGAAGATATTGTTAAAAATTGCAAGGCCTGTCAGCTTACCAATGCCCCCAATAAGCAAAGCATGACTAAAGGAGCTCGCCTCAGTGAGGATAGGCCAGGCGTGTATTGGGAAGTAGATTTCACAGAAATTAAACCTGGAAAATTTGGATACAAATATTTGCTAGTCTTTGTAGACACCTTTTCAGGATGGGTGGAAGCCTATCCAACAAAGCATGAGACTGCGAATGTAGTGGTTAAGAAGATCCTGGAAGAAATCCTGCCCAGGTATGGCTTCCCATCCACCATTGGGTCAGACAACAGACCGGCTTTCATCTCAAAAGGAAGTCAGGGAATAGCTGCTGCACTGGGGACGGATTGGAAATTGCATTGTGCTTATAGACCTCAGAGTTCAGGACAGGTAGAATGAATAGGACTCTAAGGCCAATTTAGTTAAGGTCTCTTTTAGAGACTGGCGCAGACTGGGTGTCACTCCATCCTTTTGCTCTGCTTAGAGTAAGAAATTCTCCCTATCAGCTTGGCTTTACTCCTTTTGAAATAATGTATGGGTACCCCCTGCCCATTATCACTAGCCTTCAGACTGAATTGCTTGCAGATTTGGATGATACTGAATTTTTGTGTAAACTTGATTATTTGCAGCTCATGCACAAGAAAATGTGGCCCCAACTTAAGGCATTATATGATTCTGCTTCTGTCCCTACCCCCCATTTATTCAGACCAGGGGATTGGGTGTTCGTCTGGAGGCATAACCCCAAATCCTTAGAACCACGGTGGAAGGGACCCTACGTGGTGCTACTGACTACTCCCATGGCCCTTAAGGTAGATGGCATCGCCACTTGAGTCCACTGCTCCCACGCCAGGCTAGCTGACCCCTTCGCCCTGGACGACGAGTACCATGGTGGATGGGAGGTCTCCAAGCACCTGAATCAGTTGCTTTGCCTTCGCCTCAAGAAAAGAAACTTAGACTGAATAGTTATAATTTTCTTTTTGCCTTCTTTCCTTGCTACCCAGGCTAATGTTGATGCTATTTTGGCAGCTCACTCCAAAGGGAGATGACCCCCTTATTTTAGGTAGTTTTCGGCTTGCTCAGAAATACGGTATAGCTACCCAACCCTTAGAACGCAGCTGAGAAGTTTATGTATTATTTTGTTGCTTATATTTGGATACTAAACACTATACAGCTAATGGTAAGTCTGTATAGCTGAAAGTTAATTTTCAGTTTGCAGTAATCCTGTAGTCCCTTGGTAAAGTAGACTAAGGTTATAGGTTCCTGGCTAGGTAAGGTCAACGCCCCTGAGTCAGCCTGAAGAAGTTACAGAAGATGGGTGATCTTCACCCATCAACCCCCTTTTAAAACCGAGGGACCAGAGTTATTTTTGGATACTACTTTGGGCCCTAATGGCCCATGCCTTACCTCTATATCATCCCCTAGACATGCAAGCCATTGAAATGGACAGAATGGAGCCATGATTGTCTCCCAAGGTACCAAAAAGAAAAAGGAAGTCAGGCCCCACTTTACCAGCCTCCTTCCTGTCTGCTAGGAGGTGTGGTAATTCTCTGCTCCATTTTCCCACTGTGGTCATGTTGTGTCCAGTGCATGGGTCTCAGGAACGGAGAACAGAATCCTTTGAAGTAATGAATCAAAACAAATCCATTGTCCCTGAAATTGTCTGTGTCCTGAAATTTTATTACAGTGATGGAAATCAACACCAAGGTGAAAAAGGTTTACAAAAGCAGGAATTCTATTAGCAGTGGGTGCCTTGCTGATGAGCATGGAGTGTCTGTGGTAGAGAAGGGAAGAGATGAAGGGGATGAGGTGGGGGCAGAGAGGGTATTGAAGGGTTAAAGTGACTCTGTTTTGAGGTGTCTGTTGTTTACATTAAGATATAAATGACCCTGAGCATGGTTAAGTTTCAGGAACTGGTTTGTTTGTGCTAAAGCTGTTAAGCTGCAAATTCTTTAACAACCCTAAAGCCAGACTCCCTACAGTGCTTGTAAATTCCTAGAACAAAGCTATCTACAAGTCAAAGAAGCTACTCTGTGCTGTGCCTGGCCTTGGAAAGGACTGCACAAAGTACGAGATAAAAGGACACTAGAAACAGACCCAGACTGTCAATCACCCCACTTGGCAGGACAGCTTGTAAAAACCCAGACAGCTGGGAAACTCCCTTGATAACCTTTGACCATCCTAGAATGCCCCTAGCCCAGAGCCAATCAGCCTTCGGTCCATACCCTAATTCTGCCCAAACACCTGCTTGCTGTAAATTTCGTAGTTTTTGCCTTTATAAGCCCTGTAAAAATCCAGCTCAGGGCTTCTTCCCTATCTGCGCTGTGTCGGTGTAAGGGATGAGGCCCGAGTTGCCTGATTAAAGCCTTGCTTTTGCACTTAGGAACGTCTGGCTCAACTTGGGCATTACAGTATGTCTCCAGAGAAGTGGCCATCAATCTCTCAATGTGGCACTGGAGGAGTTAGTGAGTTTGGAATGGGGGCTGGGCTCTCTGATCTTAGCTAAAGGTCATATTCTGCAAAACTCTGATGCTCAGGAAGTGGCTGGGAGTCCTGCTCAAGTCCTGGTCAGACTCAGCAAGCTGCCACTTCGCTGGGTGGTGCACAATACTGGGACAAAACACTCCACCCTCCTTGCGGGCAGACCAAAAGAACCCCTAAATTTATAAAAGTTGAGTGGGGCAGACCAACAGAACCCCTAAATTTATAAAAGTTGAGTGGGGACAGTTCTTCAATGTTACACAGTCAGACTCAGACTCAGAGTCTCCTGGGTATTTGGAAGGGTTCACTGCCTTGACAAAATCTGTGAATCCGGAAACATCTGGGTGATGATGTGAAAACATGAGAGGTACCAGCGATGATCCTAGCAGGAAATTATCCCTACTCATCATCAAATCTCACTGTGAATTCAGGATACAAATTTTGCCTTTTATTGACAATTGCACAACAAGTAGAAATTCATTATCACCATATATAATGAAGACATTTGCTGATGAGTTGTTAACCTGGTTTTAACTGCCTTGAGTTTATTATTATGGAAAAGAACATTGTTCGGGAGTGATAGCTCAAAGGCTACACAGACTCTGTTCTTGGCCATCTCTTCTTTCAATTCAGAAAGAATCCACAAGCCATTCTCGTCCTCTAAGGTTAGCAGTCCCACCCAGTTCCATCTGAAGTGAATCAGTAAGGAGACCATGGCAGCGGCCATTGATGTGTTCTTTCGGGCCATCTGATAGAGAGCAGGGAACTTGTCATGGTCGCTCAGGGCTTGATCAAAAGGCCCAAAGGAAAGCTAAAGGGAATGAAATTGCATGTTCCAGGAATGAGAAGATTTAAACGCATCATAACCTCAGTCATATAGTATGTACAGTAACCAGTTGAAGTAGGTTGAATGTAAGTTTCCTTTTAGTTTTTGAAAATGTGCTTTTAATCACTGTACCAGCTATCAATGTATTTTGTACAATGCCTCTTGATCTTAGTCATTATTTCCATCAGCTCCTCCCATTTTTATCAACACCACCCATTCCCTGACTTTCCTAGTAGCATTCTCACATATGTACGTTGAATATTATGGTCTATTTGCTCACCTATCTATTCCCTATTCCTCTGGTGCTTTTCTAATTTCCTTAATATCTATGTCCTGGAGACAAAATGTGCTTCATTTCTTTTTGACGTTAATTCTTCAGATGGTTAGTAAATTAAAGAAATTATACCAAGGAATTACTTCCACATATAAAGATATTTATATATATATATATATTAAAAATATATATACCATACTATGCTTAGTAATCATATATATATGGACATGTGCGTGTTCTCTGTTTAATAATGCATTATCATATTTAAATTTACCTTTCACATATGATTGAACACATGCCCCTTTTCTATTTCTTAACTAGTCTTAATTCAACATAATATCTTGCATGTGGGTATAGGTGTGTGTGTGTGTGTGTGTGGTGTGCTATAACAAAGGCATGAACTCAGGGCCTCATATACTGTTTTTGGCTTTTTTTTTAAGAAGGCTAACGCTCTACCACTTGATCTGCACATTACTTCCCACAGGTTGCTGGTTAGAAATGTTTCCTCAGTACCTAGGATTATATATTTGAACCACCAGCACAGAGCTCAACATATCTTTATACTTTAAAGTCACATTCCTTTAACAGATTTTTAAAAAAATATATTAATAAGGTGCAAAACTTAAAATAAGCCTTTTGTTCTGCTCTAACTTTTCTATCCCCTTTCCAAATAATGGGACTATACATACCAATTACCTCAAATTCTTAGTTTTTTATAACTCAAATTTCATAGGATCATCAATCCAGTGTCTTCCTCTCCTCCTATAACACCTGAAATGTCATCAAATGACATTTTAAAATATTACTCCACTCCTTCCACTCTCACCTGTGGAAACCTATAGAGGTTCAGCAATGTCCCAATCTGGGCTGATGTTGTTCCTTATGGTCCTGTGATTACTGCTATAGACTGGCTGTCTCCCACCCATGTGTAATTTGGAGTTTTGGAATACCCATTGAGGCAAAAAAAAAAAAAAGACATATGTATATACGTTTCAAATTTCAAATTGAATATTACAGGTATCAAATCCCAGAGTCAAGTTATGTAAAAGTTTAGGGGTTTTGTTGATCTCTTCAATAGCAAAAGTCAAGGCCAAAATAAACTGGTAGTTCTTGAAAATAAACCTTTATAATGAACATAGATATTTAAAAGGAGTATTTCCAAACTTATGACTTTAGTGAATTGAATGCTTGCTTTTCTGCCAATGAATTTGCCAAAACATTATGCCACATTGGAGTATAATGTGAATGTAATGTCTTCTGCTTGTAGATGGGATTAGGAAAGGACATGAAAGGAATTTGTCCTGAGTGAGATTCAGAAACTTACTTCAGCTGAGAAAAAGCTTGCGTAGTCTCCATTATCAAAAGCACCACAATAATAACCTGTTGTCCATGAAACCTGGGATAGACTTACATGAGATACCAAATATTCTATTGCCTTTATCTTTGAGGAACTAGCTCTATCTAGCTATGTCAAAAATCTTTGAGTCACTCACTTTAAGATATATGGTTATATGGCAGGCAAGCCTAACAAATACCCAATTTAAGGCCATCTTTCTGAAGCAAGGGCTGATTGAAAGAAGGTTCTATAGCTAGGTCTGCTCACAGAGCCAATGTACTGAATAGTTCTTCCTAGGATATAACCAAAACATGACCTCAAATATCAGGCGACGGAATTTTATTCTTATTTGTGTAGCAACCTGAAAGGATGCAGCCACCTCTAAGTAACATTGTGGACAGAGGAATCTTCAACACAGCGGATGACAAATGAATTATGAACAAGGTTTACATGGAAATCCCCAGTATGCCATGGTAATTACCATGGTACAATGGTAAAATACCAAAGTAAAAAGCAGTGGCCACTACCATGTTCCCAATATTTTTAGACTGAGATCCTGGAAAGACAAGAACACAAAGTAGTAAGTAAGGAGACTTAAAGTACTTTTCTTTCTCTCTGTTATGTCTGTATGTGCAGTGTTGTGTGTGTGTGTGTGTGTACATTCTAAAGAAATTAATCTAAAATCATCACAAATTCTTTGAAAAAGGACACAATGGAGGCAAGATGGAAATGCAAATAAGATGATGAGTTTGTTCAACATGTACTGCATGTATATCTAAAACGTTACAGTGGAAGCCTACCATGTTGGAAATAACCTCTAAATAGAAGAAAATAGTGATATTGAAGAAAATCTAATTGAACAAACACATGTGGAGGAGTAACCTGAAAGAAGACTGAATCCATGTGGAAAAGGTTGACAACAGTATTTAATAAAGCAAGGTTGGCCACTTCCCTTGGAGTCTCCTCTCCACCTCCCAGTGAACCTAGCAAGCAGCTCTCCCCCTGTTGTCACTTCCACTGAACTCCTCATTCTCTTCTGATTGGTCCACACGAGGGCCAGCCCCGCCTCTAGGTGTCTCAGTCGCTTCCCATTGGCCCACAGCCTGATCGTTCTTAGCACACGTCTACCCCTGAGAATTAATATTTGTCTGACAAATTAATATTTGTCTGCCTTTTTGAAGTGGAGGGGAGGGGAACCTAGGTAGGTAGGCCCCTGCCTTCGTTATCTCAAGTTTAAGGGTTTGTTTTATGGCAGGCTGCAGAGCATCCTTACCTGGAAATCACTGCCCCTGCCCCCAAAGTTTCTCTATACCAGAGATGGGGGGGTAGGGAACACACACACACACACACACACACACTCACACACACACACACACACAGAGAGAGAACCCACAGTCTGTTAGAGTGTTGCCTTGCCCTTCTGTTGGTCTTTGTGTCTGCTCCTTTGCTCGCTTACCTACTCAATAAAGCTCAACCATGTTTTCTCACCCTCTTGATTAGCACAGAAATTCATATTCTGATAATCCTCACCTGCATCAGGTGACAAGAACTAAGAACAAACTGCATACAAATAGTAGACCCAAACACAGGAGGGCGAGGAAGGAATAGTGTATGTGACATTGAACATTCTGGTCACCCACTTATCATGCTTGTGATCTCTCTCTCTCTGCCTCCCTCCCTCCCTCCCTGTAGCTCGGTATTCTTTGTGCTCTGCCAACTCTGCTTCCCCCAGTCTCCCTGGCAGCCCTCTTTTTTTTTTTTTTTTGGCCAGTCCTGGGCCTTGGACTCAGGGCCTGAGCACTGTCCCTGGCTTCTTCCCGCTCAAGGCTAGCACTCTGCCACTTGAGCCACAGCGCCGCTTCTGGCCATTTTCTGTATATGTGTTGCTGGGGAATCGAACCTAGGGCCTCGTGTATCCGAGGCAGGCACTCTTGCCACTAGGCTATATCCCCAGCCCTCCCTGGCAGCCCTCTTGAACCTGCCACTAAGCAGCTTCCCCTTTGGAGTCCTGGAAGGAGGGAGTTGCCAGGAGCCAGGCGCCCAAAAGAGAGTCCTCCTCTCTGCAATTAAACACACACACACACACACACACACACACACACACACACACTGCATTCATGCCCACGTGAGCTCAAGAAAATCCAGAGTCAATTTAAGGGCTTACCCGTTTTGAACATTTATGCTCGTGAACAAGATGGATGCCGGCTGCCAGTCAGGCTCGAATTTCCCTTGAGAATGTCTCCACAAGGAATGGTCCCCATCCCTCTCCAAGAAGACAGTAGTTCTTTGTCAGTCCGTGTATGGATTCTTAAGATTGTAGAGCATTGCACAGGAAAGGTTTGAAAGACCCCCGAGTTGGGGAGGTCGATCAATCGAGGAGACCCCTCCAAGGAACAGCGAGACACACGATGGATGCAAAAGCAAGAGGTTTATTATGGGACGGGTACCCGGGCGTCCAAGTCCTCGCAGGGATGGCGCGCCGGGGCTCGGTTTCTAGGGGTTTTTATGGGGTTGCAGAAGCGGGCTTACAGAAGCTAAAGGCATAGTTACGGGATTCTGATTGGACAGCCCGAATAAGGCAAGGAACAGGGTTCAGGAAGGGGTCAGGAACTGACCTAAAGACCCCTTTACGATCTCTCCAGTACTCAAGCCATAAACGGCGCCAGGAACTGACCTAAAGACCCTTTTACGATCTTTCCAAGCCATAAACAATTTGGTATCTCCCTCCACAGGCATCCTATTTTGTTTCTGGCTCTTTCCAGCTGCAGCTCTGTAGATTGTTGAGGTACAAAATGGGGCTGTTCATGCCTAATCTATGTTTGCGGTCTATATTGGCTGGAGGAAACCTTTCATTCCCCCCTTTTTCTTTGAACTGAATAAAATCTTTTATTCAACCAGGAGAGCCGTTTCTCGGCTGGTCTCAGGCTCTTGTTGCCTTAGTTGGTGATACTGTTGGGTAAGTACTAAGGCTTGTATAACAGACATTCTATCTTTCATGAACTGTACTAGCCTATTAAGAATGCAAGGGCCAAAAAGCAAAATTAACAGAACAATGGTAAGGGGTCCCAACAAAGTGGAGATTAGGGTTGTAAACCAGGGGGACCTGGTGAACCAACTCTCAAACAACCCTGCTGTTCCTAAGGCCACACATGAACAAATCCAGGCTTTACCTACAAAACCATCTCAGCGAGGGAATCAAGCAGTTAAAGATATGAGATCTTTCTGGTTAACATTTAGATGGCATCACATAAGTCCCTTAACCCCGCAGATGCAGGTACAGAAGTTTCACATCGAACCCCCAATTCTGACCCTATTTACCTATTTATATTATAGCCAATTTGATTATATACCAACTTTACTCATAAGCTCTAATTTTAAGACATATTGATATCATTTGCTACACACTCAAACTTTCTAGGGATTGTCATTCTTACTTTTAGCATGCCAAAACCGTTTCATCTAAAGGAAATGTTTTTGCTTCCCTAATTCTCTTTCTAAAGTCTTTCTTTATACAGTTTAACATATCCCTACTCACACCACCTTTTACTCCCTCACGCCAGCAGTGACTTACTGGAACATTCTGTAACACTTGACTTTTTAAATCCCTTTCTTATTCTCCAAGGCTTACTATACTAACTTTCCTCTTTACAGTTTCTGGGGCTTCTTTGCTGCTAGAGTTTCTCTTCCTCTGGTTTGTAGAATCTAGTTTATCTCAGCTACATCAAGGCAATTTACTGTGACTCTACCCACAGGCTGTTAGGGAAAACAAAGGTGGGGCAAGGGTCAGCCTGATGGGGACTGCTGCTTCTAAAAAGCCAGACCAGAGCCAACTATCATGAGTTACTATTTTAGAGTGGATTTCTCCTGATTCCAGTGCCTTTAAGTGCCTAAGGTTGGCCAGTGGCATCTGTAAGATCCATCCTCAGGAGGGCTCCATGAAGATGCCCCCAGACAGTTTAAATCTCTGTCCAGTTACCTTGGTATCTGGCACACCTGATGGCAGTTACCTCCCTTTCTTCTGAGGTCACACCCTAATTCATCTGGACACATTTTAATACCCCACTCCAGGCATTGCCTGGAAGTGACTCTCCAGCCTGTCATATATGCTTTGATTTTAGCAGCAGGCCAGTCTGCTTGAAAATTTCTTACAATATCCAATTTTCTTAATAGAGCTAGTTATCTCCAGTCAACTCAAGAATATCCCCCCAAAATTTTAGTTTCAGCAGATCCAAAGCACTTTCCAGCAGAAATCAGCTGCTCATGATAAGAGTCCCATTTGTTTTACCACGATAGGGCTACACAGGGTGAAAATGTAGATTCTTCCAGATGACTGTTAGACTCTCCTTGATCCTCACTCAAATGCAATGGGCAGGGGTCATGGTGGTATCAGGCAGCAGTGGCTTCCAGTGGTTCCAGTAGAATGTCACACCTTCTGGGTTACCTGCAACTTTCTCCATAGACTGGTTAGAGAAGCTTAACCTAAGTTAACCTAAGGCATAACTTTAGTCAAATTTCCTTGTATTTTCCTGATTCCTTCTTAAGCACACTAGCTTTTGTAGGCTGGCACATCACTGAATGTCAAGACAGCTTTAGGCAATCAATGGCCCTTGGGTCATTTTGCCAGAACAATAAGTTTAAATCAAATGTTTCCAATAAGGCTAGGGTTTTGTTTTTTTAACCAACATAGAAGGTTTGGCCTGTAACCATTTCTCACAAGTGCAGTTTCTGTACACTGTTAACCCTGTTGTCCATGCCCCTAATTTATCCTGTCTCATCTTTCCGAAAACAATTCTGGTCCCTTGGCCCTAAAAAGGGGGGGGCTGATGGGCGAAGATCATTCATCTTCTGTAACTTCTTCAGGCTGACTCAGGGACGTTGACCTTACCTCGCCAGGAATCTATAATTTTATTCCACTTTACCAAGGGGCTGCAGGATCAGATGTCCATTAGGAGCTTTACTCCAAACTGGAAATTATCTTTACCATTTAACTTTTAACAACTACACAGACTTCTTTTTGAGCTACCGCAGTGTAGCCTTCTAACATCTTAGTTTGCAAAAGCATTTTCCCGACTGGCTGGGGAACTGATCTCTGATGACCTAACAGTGCCTAAAGTACCTTTGCAGGCCATTAACAGATCTCAATAAGGACACGACCTCAGGTCTACAAGCTTTCTTTCCTGAACAGATGTATCAGCTTAAAATTCTTACTGCCAGTCAGGGCTTTGAGTAGATGCAGGGGGTTGGGATTTTCAAACTATCCCCTATTTAACAAACTTGGCTTTACTACCCACTACCGCAGATGACTGGCAAGTTCTTGTCCAGTTACAAAATAGATAGACATGTGCAATAAAAGGCATGCTTACGAACTAGTCTTCTAGGACCTCCCGGCTCTGATTAACTTTTGAAAGGCCAAACAGGAGTGACTCTAGGATCTGACACCATCTCTGCCATCCAAGCAGTGGCTTACTGCCTCTGGATGCTCCATCACTTTTGTCCCAGGAGGAGTGACTTTTCACTGGACTTGGACTAAGGGCCTGAGTGCTGTCCCTCAGCTCTCCAGCTCAAGACTAGCACCCTACCACTTTGAGCCTCAAAGCGACTCACGACTCTGTTCCCAGCACTCTGCTAGCTGATTAGAGATGAAGACTCTCACAGGGACCTTTCTTTACCCGGGCTGGCTTTGAACTGCAGATTTCAGATCAATGAGTCTTACAAGAGGCCACTTTACTCCAATTAAAAGCAACAAGGTGGTCCACACAGAAATAGTTTTTAAGCATACTCTTACCTGGAGCTTATTAAGGGCCAGTGTTAGATCTTGACAAACTTGTAGGGATCATCTGTCCTTCTCTATGGGCCTGCTGGAAATGGTTACAAAAAAAAAAAAACTACAGAGAAACTGGAATGGCAATTAAACATTTTGGTAGCTATAATTCTCCTTTTTTCACTTTGCAATAATCATTTAGGACAATTTTACTTCCAAATTTCTTATCTAGAAATGCATTCTTGATTTGCAAGGTCTTTTACTAACCTCTGTTTAACACTAACACTTTAGCTCTTTAGCTCTTATCTGTGTTGGAAAAACTCTGAAGCTTAGAGGCATTCTGAAACCGGTACTGCCCTTTGCCTTTGGGCTGCCCGTTTTAAAAGAGCCTTTTTTCTTTTTCTTTAGTCCCAGTTACCACATGGCATGAAGACCTTTGGACTCAAATGACAATTTTTCCTTAATGCAAGAATTACAATTACAAAATTAGAAATACTTATCCATTCAGCTTTCCAATAAAGTAGTGAGATAGCCCATTTTGCCATTTCCTCCTACATACAGAGAGTTAATGAGAGTTTACTTTTATACTTGTCTCATTATGTGTAACTTAAGATAGTTACGAGTCTTACTATTACATCACATAAAATTCAGTACCTGAATCATTAAACTGATATCCAAAACAATTGTAACAAAAGTTAAAACAGTCACCAAAATTACAAACACATGAAATCCAGTCTCAGCATCTTTGCTTTTTCAATACATCCGAATTACAAAATAGCACAGGAATCAAATTACATCAGATAAATATACTTTTTAACCATTTAAAAAACTTTTTTTTTTAATTCTTAGTACCTCAAGGGGCAGTTTTTTAAAAATTCCAGCCAAACCATTCATTTTTACCACCAGGTTTCCAAAGTTCACCTGAAAACAAAAGAGTCAAAAGAGAGGCCTCCATGGCCTGTCCTGCCAAACAGCCTATTTTCATCCTTTCATCCTACTCCTCAGAGCTTGATGAACTGTCTTGGTGCCGGCCCCACTTCTCTTCCACCATGCAAGGACACCCCCTTTTTGGCTGTCCCACCACGTGGATTCCCTCCAGGGCCTGTGCCACCACGTGGGCTGGCTAAGCTGTACTGTTGCCAGACCACCCCTCACTCCTGTGGATAGGCATACAGGCCCATTTTTTTTCTTTTTAGAAACCCAAGCAATTTTCTCTTTTTTTTTAACAGTGATAAACCTTTACATCAAAATTTCTGACACTTAACCTTAATAATTTTTTTTAATTAATGAAACATTTTCTTTAACTACAGTTCCTCTTTAAAACAATGCAATAATCCTTTAAAGCATTTGGTAACACCCAAACTTAATGACCATTTGAATTTAAACTTAAACTCACTCAATTTTACATCATGCTAACAGTCTTGTACATGTTCACACTCACACATGCACACACACACACACACACATTTAAAAGATCTTAAAGCGCGCAAAATAAACATCGGCCGTACATTTTCCAGTGGCAGGAGGTATTTTTGCCAATCTTACTCCTGCAACACCAAATTTTAAGACAAAGCTTTTAACAAATGATTTTAGCATTCCCCAGCCTCATTTTCCTGGGCTTGATAATTTTAGCACAACATTTTAGCATACCAAATAATTTTCTGCTGAAGAAGGCTGGGTGGGGGGTCACCCAGAGTTCTTTTTGCAGACACTCACACTCTGATTGTGAGCTGTCGCCTGTACATCTTTCAAATGAGCTAAACATAAATCCAAGGGGGTAGAGGGAATCTGTCCCATTACGTCTGTCACAGTCAGGAGATACAAAAAACAGGGAAGAACAGTCCAGACCAGACAATATTTTTTCTACAACATAATCTTTTCTAGTATGTAATTGGATTTACTATTACTTTCTTTTCTAATTTACCACCAGACCTAGTCTCCTCTATACTCACTCTCGTCCTAGGCCCTTCTGCTTTCAATTTCACTTTCTCTTTTACATCAAAGTCCAATTAACCACATCATTTAGACTTCTCAGAGCATTTTACATAAACCAGACAAACATACAAAAGTGGCGAGAGTAAAAGCAGTTTGACAAATCTGGAGAAGCAACGCTGCTAAGGAGAGGTAGGGAGGAAAATTCTGCTGGGGACATAAAGAGAAAGAGAAGGAGTCATCCCTGGAAGTCTTCTGTTTGCCACATTCTCAGCTTAATCCCCATGCCTAGGAGGAATTCAACAAACACAGGACAAGGTAACAAAACAGGTTATGCAGGTTTGACACAAAAGAGATATACAGAGTCCTAGGACAGACAAAACGAACAGCAGGGAGATGAGACCAAGACAGACTTTCGCGGCGCGGCTTCGGTACCGAAAACAAAACTTCAGATGGAGACCTAGTGAGAGCCCGGCTACTCTCGTCTCCCAGAAGAACCACGTACCCGTCGGACAGCTGAGATGCCCCAAACAGTCCTATTTGGGTAGGATTCACAGAATGCTGGTGGGCCAAATACTTGGCCCCAGACAACAGATGGGCCACCTTGGCCCCAGACAAAAGATGGGCCACCTTGGCCCCAGACAACAGATGGGCCACCTTGGCCCCAGACACCACTGGGACGTCTCCCAGGGCTGCGGTCGGGAGTCCTGAGCTCGTCAGCTCCTCCACGGGTCCGCCAGATGCAGATCTAGTTAGCCAACTAGTGCAGATGCAGACGCAGGCGCAGTACAGAAACCTCACAAAAACAACACAGAAGCAACACAGAGTGCTGGCCAGCTTACCTCCCATCGGTGGGTCGGTGGTCCCTGGGTGGGGGTCTCTATCCCGGACGAGCCCCCAGCTGAAAGACCCCCGAGTTGGGGAGGTCGATCAATCGAGGAGACCCCTCCAAGGAACAGCGAGACACACGATGGATGCAAAAGCAAGAGGTTTATTATGGGACGGGTACCCGGGCGTCCAAGTCCTCGCAGGGATGGCGCGCCGGGGCTCGGTTTCTAGGGGTTTTTATGGGGTTGCAGAAGCGGGCTTACAGAAGCTAAAGGCATAGTTACGGGATTCTGATTGGACAGCCCGAATAAGGCAAGGAACAGGGTTCAGGAAGGGGTCAGGAACTGACCTAAAGACCCCTTTACGATCTCTCCAGTACTCAAGCCATAAAAGGCGCCAGGAACTGACCTAAAGACCCTTTTACGATCTTTCCAAACCATAAACAATTTGGTATCTCCCTCCACAGGCATCCTATTTTGTTTCTGGCTCTTTCCAGCTGCAGCTCTGTAGATTGTTGAGGTACAAAATGGGGCTGTTCATGCCTAATCTATGTTTGCGGTCTATATTGGCTGGAGGAAACCTTTCAGGTTGTTATGAAAACAAAGTGTGTGGGGGGGAAAGGGGGGGAGATGCAGGCATACATATGTAGCAAAAGCAGGTGGTTCAAACAGGTTTCCAAAAATAAGCAGCTAGGATACTAGGCTTCAGCCCAAGAAAACCTCAGGGGCAGTGTCCAGGTCACAGGACTCAGGATCCCAATGCAATCCCCAGTACTGCCCCACCAAAAGAAAGAGAGAGAGAGAGAGAGAGAGAGAGAGAGAGAGAGAGAGAGAGAGAGAGAGAGAGAGAAGGAAGGAAGGAAGGAAGGAAGGGGATGCACTGGGTTAGAATCCTTAGCACAACATAAGCAGAAAAAAGGGGGAAGTAGAGTTCTGGCTCAAGACGTACAGGGGTAGCCTTGAGCTAAAGAAAAAGAAAAAGAAAGAAAGAAAAAAAAAAAACAACAGCAGCAGCAGCAGTAGCAGCAGCAGCCAGTGTTCCATCCTTTAGTCCAAGACCCAGGGCTGAACAACAACAACAAAAAAGTTGGACTGGAAAAAATTTGCTCAGACAGACTTGAATTAACAGCGTGTGATGCAAGGGTTGTCACAAGCTCAGGGATCGGGCATCACAGTACTGTACAGCAGCACCGATGGCTCCAGGCGGGCGGGCAGGAAGGCAGGCAAAGCAGAACTCGGTTTGGCCACGTTCCGGGGCTAGCGAAATCGCAGAGCGAGCTGTCACTTCATTTGCTCCCTTGCTCTTTCGCTCTCGCTCCCTAGCTCACTCGGCCCTCCCTGCCCCCCCCACCCCTCCCGCCTGCCCGCCCGCGGGCTTGCTTCCCCTCCCTCGCCCCAACCCGTGCAATGGTACGACGGTGAGCGCTCGCCATCTAGTGTCCGCTTTCTGTAACAACAGTGCTTGTGAACTCCAGTTTCCTCCCATGAAATGAATGAACCACAGGCTTCCTACTCAGCCCATGGGTGATGCTTTACTAGCAAGCCAGGACTCGGTGGAAAAAACGGCCACATGGCCTTCTCTTCCAGGCAGGGCGGGCGGCTACACTGGCAGCCGGTTCAGCGAATGACGTGATCATCCAAGAAAATAAAAAAGAGAATCAATTATTGTGCTCGGTGGGCTGTGTGCTTGGCGCGTGTCAGTCATTCAGCGCCGTGCCCCGCTGGCCCTACATGTTGTATGGCATCCGGTCCATCCCCGAGTTCCTTCCCTTGTGCGTGGACGGACGGACAGATGGCTTTCCATACACACACACAC
Organism: Perognathus longimembris pacificus; assembly: GCF_023159225.1. Taxonomy (NCBI): domain Eukaryota; kingdom Metazoa; phylum Chordata; class Mammalia; order Rodentia; family Heteromyidae; genus Perognathus; species Perognathus longimembris. The sequence continues at coordinate 109,970 of NW_025961402.1, read as the reverse complement.
CCCATGATCTTGCCCTAGCTCTGTCTCAGACACACACACAAGCTCTGTTTGGGGTTTTAGGACTGGCAAAAGGGAAAAAAAAAAAGAAATAAAAAAGAAGGAAAGAAATGGAAAAAATCAATGTGAAGCCAAGGGGCAATGAATAGACATCAGAAATTACTAGGCAGAAGGAAAGTTCATTGCTTCATTTAGCAAAAGAAGGAAGAGGACTATGAGTGCAAATCATAGCCGGTGAAATTGTTCAGGCAGTGAAGATGGGATTATTGGATGAAGCAGCAGAGATGATTGAAAAAACAGGGTGTACCAAAGAGAGAAGATACTTTTTGTAGTGAAAAAGCAAATGAACATTGTTCCTAAATGAAACAATGGCCTCTAAGGGAAGACCACAAATTTGCACATGCACAGCGAGAGGTAAGAGAATAGTGCCACATAAGAGAATAGTGCCACAGAGAGTCTTCCGACAGAATATGTGCGTAACACATTCAGATCAGACCTCTGAAAAACATGGTTAAAAAATAATTGTAAGAGTAAGTCCTCTCACAAATTACTAAATCACAGTGTGAAAGTTGAGTCTATCACCAGTCATTAAATCACAGGATCTGCCTGGGCAGCCAAGCAAGAAGGCCTTGAGCTCAATTCTGGGCACTGGTGGTGGGCACAGTCCACAAAGAATCCAGGGTCCATCAGCAGCTGCTAAGGTTTCCACAGTAATTTTGCCTTCAAGTGAATTATACGTTATTGTCTCTTCACAACACCTTAAGAACACAGAACTGTGAAACAAAGATTTAAAAAGAAAAACATCTACAGAAATAAAGGAAGTATTTATCTACCTGGCTCTAACCCCAGAGTGGTGGAGGGTTCTGAGGAGGAAGCCAGGTGGGGGTGGGCTTAAGCCTGGCAGCACTCACAACTTTGGAAGCCAGAGGAAATGTTCCTTTGTCTTTCAAATGTAGTCATGGCAACCACTAAATGACCCTATTTTTAAAGAAGAATTTGGAAAAAACAGGTTTTCTAGGAAGAACTCAACTATTGTCCAGAAAGCTAGGCCCAAACCCTGTCAGAGATCTTGCTTAGTCACTGACAAAGGTGTAAGTCAGTCATAGTGGCTAAGATAAAAACCAAGTAAGAAAAAAACAATTGTATCTGTTAATAGGCTCAAAAACTAAACTGAGATATAAAATTGAATAAAATATATTGAAAGTCCTCCCTTCCTTTTTTTCTTTTCTTATCAGTTGGAGATGAGGATTGAACTCAGTACCTGGATGCTGTCCCTTACCTTTTTGCTGTTCACTTTTACCCAAAGGCAGCTAGTGTTCTAACAATCTTGCGCCACCGCTCCACATCTGGTTTCCTGGGGGTAATTAATCCAAGAGCAGATTCTCAGACTATGCTCTCCAGGACACTTTTGAATCTTGAGCCTCAGATTTCTCTAAGCCTCTTGAGTAGCTAGGGTTACAGACTTAAGCCAGTAGCTCCAGGCAAATGGGGCAAATTTCCGACATGATAAAATGTCTTTGATTTACAACTATGAAGCCTTTGTGCCTTTGCTGAACATTTCCTCAGGATCGATTAGTACTGTGTAATGTGAGAGCATATCCAGGTGGGTAACCCCATGCAGCTACATTAGGGTGCCAGTAAAATCGTCGAGCTCACGACCTGGCAGGTTCCAACCAGTGCCCTTCCTCTCCCACACCCCGCAATAGGACCTGCACGCACCCTCTACTGTCCACTTTCTGAAACTACTGTGGTTGTGAATTTCCTCCCACAGAATAAATGAACCCCAGGATTCTAGATGGCCGGTAGAAGGTGGTCACTGAAGGGCCTGTGTGTAGGAGTTTTCATAAAAATTATCACAGGAGAGACCGCCTGACTAATGTTTATATTTTAAGACTCTAGGATATTGTATGAGAATGGCATTAATAGAAAAACCTAGCTCGGCAAGAGCTCAGCTGAAGCAAATAAAAAGGCAGTTAGTGCCTTTATACAAAAACAAGTAAAAATTTGGGCGGGTGGCTCACACTTCTAATCCTTGCTACTTAGGAGGCTGAGATCTCAGGATAGACATTCAAAGCAACCTTGAACACAGAAGTCCTTTTGAGACTGTTATCTTGTACTCCAGTTACCTAGGTAACTGGCATACTTGGAGGCTGCCAGAACTCACAGGGCCCATTCCTCCCGCCCCATACCTTTCATAAAGCACAGCCTTGGCCAGCCCTTCTCTCTGGCCATGCTGTTTGGGAGTAAATTTTTCTTTTCTGCTTGAATAGCACAGTGTTTTCCCATTGGCTACCTACTTTAATAAACCTTACAGGGAGGAAAGGAGGACAGTAGCTACTAAACCTCAGGATTGGAAGCAGAGAAAATTTTGGATATGGTTTTGGATATGAGTGCTTGGTTATATTGTGCAGGGTAGGGGCAATATTGTGTTGGAACTCCAGCAAAACTGTTGCATTCTCACTCTTTTACAGTATCCTTTAAACAATTACAGATACTAACCCACACAAATAAGACACTGATAATTCTTAAAAGGGCTAACCTGTGTTTATTTACCTCTCTCTTAGCTGCAGGGTGAGAAGTCAGGGTCCCTGAGCTTTCCATTTGAACAAGGCTAGTTTTCTACCACTTTTGAGCTACAATGCCACTTCTCGTTTCCTGGCAGTTCATTGTAGATAAGACTCAGACTTACTTCTCCTGACATGGGTGGCTTGGAACTGTGATCCTCAGTTGTCTCTCAGCATCCTTAGTCTTCAGGATTATAGGCTGGAGCCACCACCACCTGGCCAGGAGACTAATTTTCTACATTGCAAAATGTCTTTCATTTGGAACTTGGAAGCTACAGTGCAACTACACAGGTATCTGTACTGTGCTGAATGACCCAGGTAGACAGAACTAGTACAGCCAAACTGTGGTGCCAGGAAAGTCACTCAGAGCCCAGGGTCAAGTCCTGACACCAATGTTCTCCCTCTCCACACCAATGTTATGGTGACAGCTCACCACCTAGTGTCCATTTTCTGCAACTGTCCAGATGTTGAATTCCAGTTTTCAGCCATGAAATAAACCCTGGGCTTCTTGACAGTACACAGGAATGTTAAAAGGCAGGGCAGGAATACAACAGAAATCATAATCAGCAGAGACAGAAGCCGTCCAGGTCTTCAAGGCACTCATAAAACCTCTAACTGATGACATATGATTTTAGATTAATTTATGGGTATGTGATTTAATAAATTTTCCCTTTTGAGAATACAGCTGGAGAGGAGAGGAAAGGTGAGAAGATAAGGGAACTCCCTCTCTCCTTATTTCTGCTTGCAAAAATATTTCATAAGTTCTGGAAATAAGATTATTAAGATCTTAATAAAATCCTCACATTTGAAAATGCAGAGACTAAACGCAAAACAAAACACTTGGAACTGAGCCAAAAAACAAAGTTATACTATTTAGGAACACTTATCTCAGGCAGTCATGGACACCTGTCCATACCCTGTGTGCACAGGGACCCTCAGACCTCCCTGACAGAAGCTCAGCAAGCAGGAACACCCTGGAATTTCTGGGGCCATACATGCCAACTTTGCTTCACTAGTAATAAACTCTTGGTCTCTACCATGCTTCTATGGAGGAGCATGCCCAGCCACAGAACTGTAGTCAAGGAATGATACTCTTCAGTGTATTGAAATATACTCTGGTGCATCTTTGCTTGTATTCTCAAAGAAACTAAATAGTGTGTGGGGAGGGGTTATCATCACTTAAAAGTGTAAGAAATTCCTAATAGGCAAAGAAATAGACTATAAGTTGGAGATATGACATAATTATACAGCATTTGTAATGTATGCATGAGATCCTCGGTTTGAGATAGATACTAATGAAAACTGAAATATACCCAAATGTATATATCTAATAATGGGCTATCAAAATATATATAAGAAATACTGCCACAAGTAAGGTTTGGGGATAGACAACTATGTCTTGGTGAAGGAGATAAATAAAAAGAAAAGATGACTTAAGCTGCCTTCTCCAGGCTCTACCTAAATGTCCTTTCCTCCTTCTCAAAGGGTGCAGGAGCATACTGACAAGGCTGTGATTCTGTCCCTAACCTTTCCTGTCTCAGCATGTCCCAGCACCCCTTCCACACCTGGACCAACTCCTGTGCTGCTCTTTCTAAGTTAGTCAACATTCATTTCAAGGCCTGAAAACAGACTACTTAAGTACTATAATTTCATATCTTACACTAAGAATCTCTAACTTTTGAAAATATACACATTAACTGACCCATATACATAAAGTCTTTTTCAAAATCAATGACTAATGTAAGGTCCTGGCCCAGAATGGCTCCATTCAGATGCCCCCTCCTGGGTAACAAGCATATCTGGAGGCAGTTACTTCCCCTTTCCCTGAGGTCACATCCTAATCCACCTGGCCACACCTCCTGACCCTGCCCTAGATAAGGCAGAGTGGGGCGAGGTTGCTCCTTCTAGGTGGTCGAGCATCACCTTGGCCACATGCAAGCGGTTTGGTAATAAATTTTTCTCTCCAGCCTGAAAACTGCATGGCGTTTTCCTTTATTGGCTACCTACTTTAATAACCCTTACAACTACTTAACAAAATGAAAATAAAATAGTAAAAAATTCTACATACAAAGACACAATAATTAGTACCATCTGATTCAGACAAAGCGAAGAACAATCTGTTTCTTACACTTGACATGCTTGCATTTGAACTTGCCACTGACACTTTAAGCAGGCTTCGAAGTGTAGGATTTCTAACATTAAAATTGTTTTTAGAGTTGGGATGTAGCTCAGTAATAAAATATCCTGCCTAGATGTCACAAGGCCCTGAGTTACTTTCCCAACACTTAAAAAAAAAGCCAAACATACATCTATTCATATCTGTGGGTACACACACACACACACACACACACACACACTATATATATATATACATATATACATACATACATTCGATGAAGTATTTTTGGAAGGCACGAAATGGTCACAAACTGTATCATTTATCATTAATCAATTCACAAACAAGTGCAAATATAACACAAATATATGCACGCATCTCTTTCAAAACCAACTTTGATGTTCTTCAATATACTTCATGCACATTTATGAAAATATACATATTTCACCCTGTACCTTTTCATTTGCCTGTCCAACAACAAATCCATTTCTTAGCATGTGTATTTCCTAGCAAAGTGTATTTGTCTGGCAGGGCACTAAGCAACCTGCTATTTAATTGCCAACATATGCAAATTTTAAATCTTTTGCTACTTGAAAACAAAAAGACTCAAGTGGCCAGAATTGATAGTCAGTAGGTGGGAAATGCAAAGTATGAAGATTATCTAACTTAACGTGTACCTTTCCTTCAAAATCCACATGGCGTTCTTCTGATTACAGGGCAGTTCTGCTGCATAGAGCTGCTGAAGAGCTGAGATCGGCTCTGAAACGGTCACATTCACAATGACCTTCCAACTTTTCCATACTTCAATTGATGATCAATTGGCCCAAATACGGTGTCAATAACAAGCTGCCTATACAAGAAGAACAAGAAGGAAAAAGAAAGCAGCTGGGAGAGGCTACAGGGGTGCGGGGTCAAAAATGGAGACGCGGGCTGGGGATATAGCCTAGTGGCAAGAGTGCCTGCCTCAGATACACGAGGCCTAGGTTCCATTCCCCAGCACCACATATACAGAAAACGGCCAGACGCGGCGCTGTGGCTCAAGTGGCAGAGTGCTAGCCTTGAGCGGGAAGAAGCCAGGCCCTGAGTCCAAGGCCCAGGACTGGCCAAAAAAAAACAAACAAAAACAAAAAAAAAACGGAGACGCGGCCCGCGCAGCATCTCACCGGGCAGATTCCGTCTCACTGGGGCGAATTCCACCGGGCGCACATCCCCGAGCGCTCTTGAGAACCCGTCTGCGAGCTCCAAGGCCGCCTCTGCCCAGCCGAGGAGACGCGAATCCGGTCAGAAGCCTCGGAGGTCGAGCTCTGACTCGCCGCCCGGGAGGCGCGGCGCGGGCGCAGGCGGGGAACAGCGGCCTTCGGGGTCGGGGCCGCGAGCCGGGCGAGCTCAGGGCGCAGCGCAAGCATGGTCCACACCTGCAGTGGAGTCCGGTCGAGGTGGGAAGCGCTGAGCAGCATCCACACGGGCCTGGGCGGCGCCGTCCGGGGAGCTGGCACCGCCGGAATCTCCCGGCCCGGCCCAGTGCAGATGCCCCCGATCCCCTCCCGCCCCGCCTGCCACACCGCGCACGCTGGGCCCCCCCTCCGGGCATAGTATCGCCTGAGGTCAGGCCCTAGGTTCGCTCTCCAGTCCGTGTCTGGAGCGGCGGGGAGGTGTCGTCCAAAGGCCGTGCCGGGACGGGGTGTCCGTCCCTGGCTCCCCGTGGGGTCTGTCCCGGGATCCCCGTGGGCTCCTCTCCGACTCCCCGTGAGATCAGTCTCTGGCTCCCCGTGGGGTCCGTCCCAGGATCCCCGTGGGCTCTGTCTTCGACTCCCCGTGAGATCAGTCTCTGGCTACCAGTAGGGTCCGTCCCGGGATCCCCGTGGGGTCTGTCCCGAGCTCCCCATGGGGTCTGTCCTGGGCTCCCCGTGAGGTCCATTCTGGGCTCCCGTGCACGAGCTTCGCTGGGGCTTCAGCAGGGCGCGGGAAACCCGGGCAAGGCACTCGGGGCCGAGTGTGAGAGCGGGGATGGCGCAGGTTCGGGAGACAGGGCGGCCCTGAAGTGTGCCGGGCCACCAGATGCTCAAGTGGCCTGGCTGAATGGAAAGGCAGGGCAGGGCAGGGCAGGGCCTCTTGGAGACGGCATTTTGAGGAAGAATCTCTGCACATCTCATTCCCACGCGACAAGCTGCCCAGATGAGGTGGAGGGCAGGGTCTGGGCCACGGCACCCGCACCCGCTCCCACGAGGCTGCTTGGCGGGTGGGCAGGATGCCTGCTTCCCCAGTGTCTGCGGTGACGCCCACCCTGATCTTAATGCCCAGGCTCCGCCAGAGGCTGGAACAGAAACGACTGCAGAGCGCCGGGCTGGGGTGCAGCGCACGACACTTGCCACCAGAGGGTGAGTGAGCGCGTGCATCCTCCTCTCCCAGAGACCCGTGGTTCAGAAGGGAAGCTGAGACCAGGTCTCCAAGGCTACACTGATTCTCAGGGAATGAAGAGGAGTCTCAGAATTAGGGTTGCTTCAAAGTAAACCTGAAATGAAATAAAGGATAAACAGATATCCCATACTAATTAGGAGATGGTGAGTAGTGGAATAGATTGATATCATATGAGTTTTGGAATCTCAAGTTATAGAGATTAGAATGTTTGTGGGGAGAATAACTTTTAGCATTGCCAGAGATTAAGGCTTTGCAAGTCATGAGTGCTGTGATGATTTCACACTGTAAGAATGATGTCCAAACCACAGCAGCTTCACAGGCTGTCAATGTGAGCATCCTAATTGGCAATGTGGGAGACAGTAAAATGTGTGTTCAAGAATATTAAAGTAGGCTGTGATAAATAACGACAATATTATACTTTCAAAGGAGAAAGGAAGGATATGAGGCTGGGAAATTCAGATCTCAGCATCCTGAGTAGCTATGATTACAGGCATGAACCACTGGTGCTCACCTTAATAATGAATTTGTTCAATTAAACACGAATCTTTAAGTAGTTGTACAAAGCAATTCAATTCAATGGTTAACCAATTTATAATCACACCGTGGTACTTCATCATGAGTATTCGGAATACAAGATTAAACAATGCATATTAAAGTGGACGAAATTCAGGGAAAAAAAAGAGTACCTTAAAAATATTGTATGTGGTTCAAGAAGAAATGTATTCATTACATGATATATGTAACTTAACCCCTCTGTATATCATCTCGACAATATCAATAAAATACATTAAAAAAGAATACAATGTATATCCTACAAAACAAAGTAAGCATGAAGAAAGGGATGGGTAGAGGAGGAATGGGTTAGACTGTTGAAAGGAATCACATTGACCAAGATACACTGTATTTATAAACTGCCTTGCTAAATGGCTGCCGGAGCCAGCCAACAGCTAAGAGGGCATCCTGATTGAGTGGGCCAGGATTAAAGAAAAAGAAAGATAGACAAGAGAAAAAAGAAGACAAGAGACAAAAGGTGGGGTTCCGGAGGTCTGCAGTTTAAGATTGAAACTCAAGACTGCAGCCAGGTTTATTCAAACTTCCAGTTTATATGCAGTTTTGGAACCAGGAAATAGCATACGGTTGCTAAAATTCAAGAACACAAAGAGGCATTGAAGTTTGCAACATTTGATGGGAGTAAACACAGGATGAGGTTGATTAACATAGGAATGTACTCCAGCTGACATATTAAAGCAATTCCTGGTGGGGGCAGAGATACTAGTAAACAAATGTCCTTGCACTTAGCATATCCTTGTGATGGCAACACAGCCAGAGATCAAAATGAGATTAACTGCTGGCTCCCCTCCTGACAAATGGCAACTGCTTAAAGTTAATTAAAACAAAAAGATGCATTTTTGTTTTAGGTTAAAAAATGAACAATGTACTCATTATCTTACTTATGCAACTGTACCCGCTGTACCCGCTCCACATATCACATTTACAATAACAAACTTTAAAGAATATGGCGTGTATGTGTGTGTGTATGTGTGTGTATGTGCGTGTATGTATGTGTGTGTGTGTGCAGTGTGTGGGAACATAGGGCTTTGTGAAAGCTCCACAACCAGTCTACCTATGAGCCACTTCCCAAGGCCAAAATATTACATTTCTATGAAATACGATATTTCTACAATTCAGCTAACTGCTTTTTCAAAAGAAACAAGGTAAGGCAGCATATCATTCAAGTTAACCTTCAATAAATAGAATGAAAATGAGAGCCAGACCACATTTTGACTATGTAAGACCTCTAAAAGTACACAATAATCTCCAGGGGGCCTCAAAACACACTCTAAGAACCATTGAAAAAAATAAAAATTACATTGATATTGTAATCACTAAGATGATGACTTATTAAAAGTACAAAGAGAAAAATACCTTAGCCAAAAATTATAAAACTTGAAAATTAACAGAAGGAAAATACGTGAGACGATACCAGAAGAAGGAATTAATTGGGGTATACAGGTAAATAAAATAACTTTGTTCCTGTGTTAGATTTCATGCTGCTTATAACATGTAAGCCAGTGCATAAAGTAAAGCAGAATCAAAATGTCAGGTTTTTATTTCATTTTAGAAGGCATATTAAAAGCATCAGAGTATAAAAATCTAGAAATCAGCATACCTGGAAAACACACTGAACACATATAAGGCAAAAAATAAATTGCAGCAACACGAACATTAGAATGCAGCCATAAGGCAAGAGTCAGTTCTAGAAATGAAGAGGAGAACCTCATGACATAGAAATATTATATCTACAGAAAAGACATAGCAGTATGCCTGAAGATATTCTCTCAAAGCATAAATGAAAAATCAGTACAGGCAACTACAGAGTGGACAAACAGCCATATAAGCTTTAGCATAATTTCCTGAATGAACAATAAAAAGCCAAATTCCCTTGGGGAATCTAAACTTTTAACATTCACTTAATGTACTTACTTTCTTTTTCCCAAAATACCATTATAACAAAAATTATGTACAAGCACATTGGAAATTACCAGAAATGGTCACAATTATGTAATCATTATGCTATTATATTTGGGTTAAAGTTTCAAATAGTTTTATCCTTCAAATGGTATACTCATGTTTTAAATTGAGTTAAAGAGGAATGGTAAGAAGAGTTGGGTTTTGTTGAGCTATAGTATCAGAAAAGCACTTAAATAACAGGAGTGTTGAGGAACTCAGCGGTAGCCTCTACTGCAAACTACTGGGGATGAAAGGGCATGAGTGGACAGGCACAGTGAATATCACAGCTTTACTTGGAATTGTTACATCTGCATACCAGCATTTGAAAAAATATACAAAATAAACTATATATTTTCAAATGTATTAGATGGGTGTATACAATAATAAATGTGGTTTCACTGTACATGGCAAGTAAAATTATTAAAAGAGCGTTCCATAAAACAACAAGAATGGTTCTCATGGAACATAATGTTAACTAATTCAAATGAACTCTAGTAATTTTATCTATTTATATTTTATTTTCTTAAGTAATTGTACAAAGGGCTTACCATTCAACATGTCAGTTTATGAGTACACTACATTTTGATCAGTATCAACCATTTCATCATCCCCCCATCCTCCCAAACCAATCCCTCCATTCAATTTTCCTAATTTCACAGAATATGCAATAAATGCTAATAAATATTATTTCATCTCCTACGCTCTTAATTCATCTGCCCCTCTCCCCTTGACCTTCTCTTTCACTTTTTAGGTACCAGCTTCCTGGTATTAGTTTTTATGGACTGTGACTTAATTCTAAGACGTCACGCTATTTTAATTTTCTCTTGCACATACCATTATTTGGTTATTATGTATGTATGCTACCTATACATTGGTATTTATTTGTTTGTTTTAAATTTATTCTTTTTTATCTTTAAGTAGTTGTACAAAGGATTCATCTCAACATATCAATTTATAAGTAAATTGTACATTGACATTATGTCATTCCTTCAATCCTTCTATCATAATAAATAAAGAATAGTGATTATTAAATGCATTCTTCACTAGGAAAAAGAAAAAGAGTGGTCTGGAAAAACGAGATCCTCATTTGGTAAATTGTTGGGATAATGCTCACTTTGGAAAATAGCAAGCCAGATGATATGAAAAGAGGAAGATGCAAAGCAGGTACAGTCTTCCGTGTGATCCTGTGATTGACACAGGAAGCTGAACTTGAATAATTACGCTGAGCATTTACATTTTAAAAGTTTCTGCACCTTGTGTGTGGATATGATGTCCCAAAGCTTTTCCCTATGGTAATGACATAGAAATGTTCTAGGCCCTTCAAGAGGTGGCCTGAGCTTGAGGTAGCCAGGTCCCAGGGGTATAACTTTCAGCAGGAATTAATGTACAGGTTGTCGGGGGTATTGCATTTCTTGGGACTGGTTAGGTCGTTATAAATCAGGTTTGTGTTTCCCTGCTAGTTCTCTTGTTTGCACTCATGATGCGGTTCCAGTTGCTCTGCTAAGACAGATCAAATGGCTACGATGCAGTCCCTGGTCCTCTGCTAAGACATATCACAAGGCTCAGATGCCATGTTCTTGTCCCCTGCTAAGACACAGCACATGGCTACAGTGCAACCCCTGGTCCTCTGTTAAGTCACAGCACGTGGCTCATATGCATTCCCTGGTCCTGTGTTAAGACACATCATGTGGATAAGCTGCAGTGCTTGGTCCTCTGCTAAGACACAGAACATGGCTCAGATGAGGTCCCCAGGTCCTGTGCTAAGAGAGAACACACAGATCAGTTGCAGTCCCCTGGTTCTCTGCTAAGACACAGCATATGGCTAAGATGTGGTCCCCTGGTCCTCTGCTAAGGCACATCACATGGCTAGATGTAGCTCCTGGTCCTCTGTTAAGACACATCACAAAGCTAAAATCTGGTCCCCTGGTCATCTACTAAGACACCTCATATGCTCCTCTGGAAAGCAAGAGCACATGGCTCAGATGCAGTCACCTGGTCCCCTGTTAAGACATAGAACATGACTAAGATGCAGCACCAGGTCCTCTCTTAAGACACAGCACATTTCTAGGATGCAGTGGCCTGGTCCTCTCCTAAATCACAGCACATGGCTAAGACATAGCACCAGGTCCTCATCTATGACACATCATATGGCTAAGATGCAGTGCTTGGTCCTCTGCTTCAACAGAGCATATGGCTCAGATGGGGTCCCCTGGTCCTGTGCTAAGACACATCTCATAGCTCAGATGCAGTCCCCTGGTCCTCTGGTTAGGCACAGCACATGGCTAAGATGGGGTCCCCTGGTCCTCTGCTAAGACAAGTCAAATGACTAAGATGCAGCATGGGTCCTTGGCTAAGAAACAGCACATGGCTAAGATGCAGCCCCTGGTCCTCTGCTTCGACAGAGCACATGGCTCAGATGCAGTCCCCTGATGTTCTGTTAAGACACAGCACCTGGCTACGATGCAGCCCCTGATCCTGTGCTGAGACATAGCACATGTCTAGGATGCAGGGTCCTGGTCCCCTGTTAAGACACAGCACATGGCTAATATGTGGTTTCTGGACCTGTGCTAAAACAGATCACGTGGCTAAGATGCAGACCCTACTATATTCCTTCCTTCTCTCTCCCTCTCCTCTTTCTCTCTCCCTTTATCTTTGTTTTTCATAATGCTAGGGACCTAAACCAGGACCTCTACTACAGAGCTACAATTGTATTTATCATATTTTTCCATTTTAAATAGTCTTTAATTTTTAGAGAAAATTTAGAAAATTGAATAGGAAGAATAGATTTTCCAAAATTTTCTACCACTCATATTTGTGAACTCCCCATTATCATCCTCTCCTCAAAGAATGACACTTTTTTGACATGTTCTTTTTACTTAATTTTATTGGCAAGGTGATGTACAGAGGGGTTATAGTTACTTACATAAAGTAATGAGTACATTACTTGTCAACACTTTTCCTATTAGGATTCCTGCATACCTTACAATCACAGGCATATTGCACCACAGAATTTTTTTAATTGTAAAGATGGTATGTATGAATCCTAATCTTTGCCTGCCACGTAGCTAGGATTCTAGGCATGAGCCATGATTCCTAGCCCCTTTCTAAGATTCCTAATACTAGGACATGTATCTGGTATTTAGCTCTCATTGGCAGCGAGACAAAAGATGTCAGCTAGGTATGACTGCATAATGAAAAGAAAATCATGTTTTGCTATCATATGTTTAGATATTTCATTTTATTTATTTATTTATTTATTTATTTATTTACTATTTTTTCCAGTCCTGGGCTTGAACTCAAGGCCTGAGCACTGTTGCCCTCTTCTTTTTGCTCAAGGCTAACACTCTACCACTTGAGCCACAGAGCGACTTCTGGCCATTTTCTATATGTGTTGTGCTGGGGAATAGATCCCAGGGCTTTATGTATACAAGTCAAGCACTCTATCACTAGGCCATATTCCCAGCCCCTGTCTTAGATATTTAATTCCTTGCTTTGGAAATATAAAACAGAGATAGATAAATCTTAATCCCAGAGTGTGGTCACCAGCCAATGACCACTGCCATTCCCGACCTTGCCCTTTCTGCCCTTGCTCAGTCCTGCTGCAAGGAGAGACATGGGTGCCATTCAGAAGAGGGCCAGGTAGGCTACACATGAGGTACAGGGAGATGTGAACAGAGGAGGCTGGCTTTAGCTGGACTGTGGTGAGGGCTGCTTCTTCTTCTTCTTCTCTTCTCCTTCTCCTTCTCCTTCTCCTTCTCCTTCTCCTTCTCCTTCTCCTTCTCCTTCTCCTTCTCCTTCTCCTTCTCCTTCTCCTTCTTCTTCTTCTTCTTCTTCTTCTTCTTCTTCTTCTTCTTCTTCTTCTTCTTCTTCTTCTTTTTAAAGAAGGTGCTGACTGGAGCTGAGTACCTCAGCTGGAAAAGAACTGAGACTAGGCTAGCCCAGGACACTTTTTTCCAGGAGTCTGTGAACGAAGAGAAGGAATGGTATCCTTAGCCTACAGTGGGCTTTCAGAAGCAAAGGAACAGCAAGGGCCAAAGGCAGAGTCTCCCTTCTCAGGCACTCTCAACTCCCACTCTGCAGGACCATCAGGAACTGGGAACCTGGCTTTCCTGGCTGGAGAAGGGCTGCTTCTCTGGAGGCTCTCCCTAGAGTGCTCTGCGGAGTGTCCCTTCCTGGCTGGGAGGCCTCCCTAACCATGGAAACTTCAATTCCTTGAACTCTTGAGTACCATCACTTCTTTTCTCTGAAAGCTTCATCAGAGAAGCCCTAAAACATCTGCCACTGCAGAGGTGACTGCAGCCTGACTTTCCCACCCACTGAGTACTCTCCTCTGACTCCTCCAAATGAACCCTGAAACACAACTCATGAGTGAAATAAAAGCAAAATAGCTTCTGTATGAATTGCTTTCACTTCATGACCATTTATCCCAGATCCCTTTTGTAAAGAGGTGTCTATCCGGAAGTACTAGTTTCCTAAAGGTTGAGCTCAATATATGACTCAGTTTCCCTTCCAGTTTTTTTACTGATTGCCCTTCTGAAGGATTTTTCCTAGACAATTTTGTGTGGCATATGTTAGCAATTAAGCTGAGTAAAACAAGGAATAATTTACAGGTGACAGGATGAATTAAAAGTCATAGAAATACAGACATGGTAATATATTTTTAGTCCAAGCACTTGGGAAGCTGAGGCAAAAGGAGTTGAAGGCAAGTCTGAGAAACATGCAAAGCAATTCCATCTCTTATTAAACATAGACTCCATCTGCTACAAATGTCCAACTGAATGCAAAAACCCAAGGATTTGTTGGGTATGTTTATCATGAAAGAAAGAAAATAGCAAAATGGAGGGTAATTCCAGCTACTTAAAGGTGGAGACAAGAGGATATGGTCTCATTAAGCCCCATGGAAAAGTGTGAGAACCCTGTCTGATCATAAATATTTAAAAAACATTGGAGGGGGGCTGGGAATATGGCCTAGTGGTAAAGTGCTCGCCTCGTATACATGAAGCCCTGGGTTCGATTCCTCAGCACCATATATATAGAAAAAAAGCCAGAAGTGGTGCTGTGGCTCAATTGGTAGAGTGCTAGCCTTGAGCAAAACGAAGCCAAAGACAATGCTCAAGCCCTGAGTCCATGCCTCAGGACTAGCAACAAAAACCAAACAAAACATAAAATGCATTGGAGGAAAGAGTGGGGGAGGAGTGACATTGTGCAAAAAATGTCCTTTTAGCTGTGCACTGGTGGCTCATGCTTGTAATTCTAGCTTGCTCAACATCTCAAACTTAGTGTGCTTATAAAAATTCATGTGATGATTTTGAATTGCTTAGGTTTTACAAGCTAATATTCCAAGCTTGCTGAAACCTGTGAAACAGCTGTTGTGAATTATTCCATCCAGTGAGACACTGTGACTTTCACATTAACAATTTAGCTGCTGATATTTCCAGCCAACTTCCACTATCATATCATGTCAAAGAATCCTGAATCCTTGTTCAGAAATCTTCAATACCTTGAAATGTTGTTAGGTTCATATTACTCAGCACCTCAAATAGTGATTATGTAATAGTTCAATCAACTTACAACCATTAATATTTAGAAGCTGATACTGCCAGGTAGCGTCTATAGGCATATTGGGTAAAAGAAACTGGAATTATTCTTCTCAAGACTTCAGGTTAGGGCTGGGGATATGGCCTAGTGGCAAGAGTGCTTGCCTCTTCTACATGAAGCCCTGGGCTCAATTCCCCATCACCACATATACAAAAAATGGCCAGAAGTGGCATTGTGGTGCAAGTGGCAGAGTGCTAACCTTGAGCAAAAAGAAGCCAGGGACAGTGCTCAGGCCCTGAGTTGAAGCTCCAGGACTGGACAAAAAAAAAATTTTAATTAAAATTAAATTAAATTTACAAAATAAAATTGTAAAAATGACTTCAGCCCAGTGAAGCACCTTTACATTCAAGATACTAAGAACCTCAAACCGAGTATGCTTGAATGAGTTCATTTGGCTAACATCAACCATTGAGACGATAGCAGCTGATATTACAAGTTGGCCACCATAGATCCATTTGGTTCAAAGCAGATCAATACAGCTTTTCTCAAAATGAGAACCCAGTTAATCACTACTGGATCCTTCTGCTCAACACCTCAAACTGAGTGAGACTGCAAGAAATCACACAGCTAATTTGAACCACTTAGGATTTGTAAGCTGATACTCTTGGTTGGCTGAAGCCTGCCAATTGAGTTGAAAGGAGACTGAAACAGCTGTTGTGAATTATTCCAACTGGTGAAATGCTGTTAGCTTCACATTATATCCCACTTCAAACTGAGTGAAAGTGTATGAGTTCGTTTGACTAGAAACAACTGTTTAGTATTTAGAGGCTGGTATTTCCAGTCATCTTCCATTAGCATATCAGGTGAAAGAAACCTAAATGTTTGTACTAAAATCTTTAATGCAATAAAATGGTCTTAGGTTCATGTTGCTCAGCACTTCAAACTGAGTAATTTTGTAATAATTCAGTTAGCTAACATGAACATTTTAGTATTGCGAAGCTGATTTTGCCAGTCAGCTTCAATAGGTGTATGAGGTAAAAGAAGTCTGAATCCTTTACCTGAAGACTACAAGCCAGCAAAAATGCTCTTAAGTTCAAGTTACTTACCACCTCACACTGAATGATTTTGTCCTAGTGGAATTGTCTAACATCAACCATTTGCTGTTTCAAAGTTGATATTGCCAGGTAGTTTCCATAGGCATAATAGGCAAAATAATCAGGAATTTCTCTTCAGAAGACCTGAAGCCAGTGAAATACCATTGGTTCACATTGTTCAAAACCAAGTGATCTTGAAAGCATTCTTTCAGTGAAGACAGACTGTTTAGAATTTAGAAGATGATATTCCAAGTTAGCCACCATGACTCCATTCACGCCAAAGCAGTTTGATAAAGCTTTTTGCAATAAGATGACACAGGGAAACACTATGGACTTCTCTTGCTCAACCCCCTAAAGTGAGAGAGCTGTTGGGGCTTCTACGAATGAATTAGCAATTATAGGCTAATATTCCGAGTTCCCTGAAACCAAGCAATTAAGTTGAAGTGACACTGAAACAGTAATTAAGCATTATTCCAGGCATTGCAACATTGTGAACTTCACATTATTCCAGACTTCAAATTGAGTGAAAGTGTAAGAGTTCTGTGGGCTAATAACAAATGTTTAGTATTTAGAGGATGATACAGGCCTACGTACAGATAACCTTAACCATATGCAAAAAAAAAAACCAAACCCTCTAAGATGCCAAATTGTAACAGAAAGTAAAGTACTGTAGTTTCTTTTAAATTTCACATGTATTTTGCTATTGGTTGTTGCTACAGAAGTCATTTCTACCCTAAAGCTTACCCTTCCCTAATATTAACCCTAACCTGAACTCAAAAACTCGGCCTAACCATACCTAATGCCCTGTGTATTCTATAGGAGAGAAAAAAAAACTTTTTTTTATATCCTTCTGATATGAATGCACTTGATTCTTGTTAAAAATATATATTGAAATGAACTCCATGAAATGGAAGCAAGACTCCTTTTTTTGTTGTTGTTTCAGTTTTCTTTTCATTTTGTCTTGTTTGTTCAGTTCGCTGTCTTTGGATGGGTGAGTGTGTCTCAGAAATGAAGGAACAAAGAGGAAACAAATGCAGCAGTGATACTCACTAGACACTATGTTGATGATGAGCCACACGACTTGTGGGTAGAGACAGGAGGGAAAAACTGGGAGTGAAGAAAGGGGTGATGTTGTCCCAAAAGAAACATCCTCCTTCCCTCACTATAACCTGACTGT
This sequence comes from Perognathus longimembris pacificus, assembly GCF_023159225.1. Lineage (NCBI taxonomy): Eukaryota > Metazoa > Chordata > Mammalia > Rodentia > Heteromyidae > Perognathus > Perognathus longimembris. Next base: position 92,555 of record NW_025961402.1, on the reverse strand, counting down.
ACATCACCATTATAATAATAGTTTTTTAAAGAAAAAAACAACTAACTTCTAGAAATTCAGAAGTTCAGCTGTGGGCCAAATGTTAGTCTTCAGCAAAAGGAGCTCAGGGCACAGCTTACTAAGTAGGCAAGAATTTCTCAATTTCCTTAGAAAAAGCAGAGTTGATAGAAAAATTATATTCTTTTCCTGAAAGCAGAAAATAAAACTGAATTTGCTGCTTCTCCTCTCTGACTCTAGCTCAACTAAAATCTTGACTAGAACACTAAGGATTCCATGGTCCATTTGTAAAGCTAGCTCTTGAATTGACACCAGGTGAGAAGAGTCTCCTCATAGTAGGAAGAACAATCAGTTGCTTTCAACAGAAAGACCTCCTAAAGAACTCTGTTAGGTGGGGATTGTGGCTTAGCAGTAGAGCACTCGCCTGGGTTTGATTCCTCAAGCACCACATAAACAAAGAAAGCCACAAGTGGTCCTGTGGTTCGAGTGATAGAGTGCTAGCCTTGGGCAAAAGATGCTCAGGGACAGCATCTATCCAGGCCCTGAGTTCAAGCCCCAGGACTGGCAAGAAAAAAACAAAACAAAACAAAAAAAAACAACAAACTCTGTCAAAGGCACCTAATATCCATATTCTGGTAATTAAGCCATTAGAGGTCTAACAAAAATAATTTCTCTTAGAAAAGGAACTTAAGGGCTTCATGGAACATATTCCTTAGCAGACTGAGAAATTGACAAACTATTAATTTGACTATTACCCACTAGTTATCTTCTCATCCCAAATTCACCATTCTTCCTTCCTTCATGGAGTTTGAAGTATTTGAGCTGATCCTCTGGCTGTGTTGATGTTGTCACAAACCCCAAATACCTGCCTAAATGGACTCCCTCTATTAGGCATCAATATATGGGTCACTCTACAGCCTCATTAGTTTTAGCAGGGACTTTCACCATATTGGTGCTGTTGTGAAGTCAGTTGATGGAATGAGTGTGTGAATCATATGTGGGTAAGAAAACCTTCCTACCAAGGAAAGCAGGTATAACAACTGAGAGCTACATTTTTCATGGTAACTTAGATAAGAGTAAAGACTCAGATAACACCCTTTATATATTTGGTTTTTTGACCAACTAATAAGGAATCATCTTTGTTGTATCTAAAAAATACATTTTTCTTGATGCCAATTGTACAGATTACACAGAGACACCCTTCCATCTTTCCTAAAATGATGGATTATTGGTGGGAGTGCATTTCCCACATTTATGAAAGTTTGACACTGATGGGTTTATGGGGTTCACTCCTTGCCTTTTAAATTCCTTTTTGTTTTTCTTTTTCCAGAAATGTTTTTATTATTCACAGAAAAACACATAAAGAAGAAAAACTAAAACCCTCAAAGCATGACCAGGCCCTGGTGGCTTACAGCTGTAATGCTAATTACTCAGGAGGCTGAGATCTGAGCATCATGGTTCAAAGTCAGGTCAGGAAAGTCCATGAGAATGTTATTTCCAACTAACCCTCAAAATGCTGCAAGTAGAGCTAATATTCAAGTGGTACAGCAGTATCCTTGATCCAGGAAGCTCAGGGAAAGTTCTCAGCCCTGAGTTTAATCCCCATGATAAAGCATAGAGAATATAGGGAATTATACAAAAAAAAAAGACTCTACCAAGTAACTAAAGCAGAGATGAACTCCCTGTCCTCCTGCCCAGAAGATAGAAAGTGCAGAGCTTCCACGCAGGATGCCCATTTTGGACATGTGCCACGTGTGGCTGCATAATTAAAGAGCAGAGCATGAGAAAAATGAAGAGTTCTCCTTCAAAGTATCACAGTAGCTACAGGTTGTGTTGTCACCATGCTGAATGAAGGACTGACTTACAGGCAAGGTACCAAGTGACGGGTAGGTTGTGCATCCAACTATGACAGTGGCATTCAGTCTGGGTGTCAACCTGGTTTGGCCTTAAAGTTTTCTGAAGAATGCTTCCCCTTACATCCTTCTTATTCTAGTCCTGGTATTGAAACTGAATGTCTTGCACTGACTCAGCTTGCCTTGGTGCTCTAACTCCTGAAAAACACCTCTGGCTTGGCCTTTAGCTGGTTATCTTGGAGACAGAGTCTCCTGGACTGTCTTGCCTAGGCTGCTTTTGAGCTATTATTCTCCAGATCTCAGTCTGTTCACTATATAGGATGACAAGCCTGAGCCATCATGCGATGACACACCAATGGAGATGAAATCCACACAAGTGATTGTACTTTAATGTGCGACATTGAGGGTTGGTTAGTCTTTTCACTCAAGTGTACAACAGTTCTGAGCTCATCCCTCCTGGTGGTCAGCACTTTGATGACAGCAGGGATAATTTTTAAATTGGGCTGACATTTTATAATATTGCAAGGGTTTAAATATATATAGTGTAAGAACCTTATAACAAACAAGACTGGAAATGTTTTCTTTTTTTCCCCTGGTGTGGGGCAGGCAGGGGGAAAGAGACGAACTGGGGAGGTGGCCTGGGAAGGTGGTGGGGCTTGGCAAGGGCATTGCCCCAAACTAGAATCCAGGACTTCTTTTGAATAAAGTCCAGACTGCGGCACTACAAGAAAGGCAGAAATAAGGAAAAAAAGTCACACTACTTATTTCAAAGCTTTGGATATGCTGCTAAGTCAAGGATGATGAGTACTGGACCTGAAGGCTAACTGGAGCCTCTATTTTCTTTTTGCATTTGCCATTGTCAGAACTGGAACAGAAATTTAGAATGCACGGTATGGCAACAATTTCTAGCAAAAGGCTTCATTGTTGTAAAATAAAATGGGCTATCTTAAGGACAAGGACACTGTGTGAATTCCCTGTGCTTCAGAGAAACCATCCACTCCACCTGGATCCAGATCCAAGCACAGTGGACATTCAAGCAGGGGAGACATTGTAAAGCCATGAGGTCTTAGTTTGCAAATGAGAAGGTGCTGCTATTGTATGGCACAGGGGGCACAATCTACAATGGCACACAGTATGTAGAAGATCAAGTCCCCCATATTTAAGTATATACCAACTCAAATTTTAATTACATACCATGCTTTAATTATATACCAACTCATGTTTTCTTGGAAGAAATGTGGAGAAATCTTGCTGAACACAGGCTTTGAATTCAAGCCACAGGACTGGTACCAAAAAATTAATGAAAGGAAAGAAAATGGGAGGATCTGGTAAAACAACAACAAGAACATCAACAACAAGTAAAACCACCAGACTTCTGTTTTGGGTAGCAATCTGACCACCTAGGAAAACATTACACTAGTAAAGCACTGACCCTGGCCCCACACTGTCATGGGTCTTGGGACAATAGCTGTTTCCAAGGAAAAAACGACCCTGCACAAAAGCATAAACGAAAATGTAGTCCATTCAGGAGAGGATTCCAATGGTGTAACTTCTATGAACAACTGAATAGAGTGACAAGGGTGGAATGTTAATGTCAAGGGAAGGGGTTAGACCAACGAAGAGAGGAAGAAGGGTGGGCAAATGCAGTTATTATAGTTCATGTGAATGTGTGAAAACGGAACTGGAAAAATTGAGGTGATGGGGTTTTGCAAAGAATTATTAAAAGGTGGACATTTACATGTATTATCTCTTCATACTGTGTCTTCTGTCATCTTTTTCGGTCTATTGAAACTCAAAAGCATTTCATATTCGTATTGTAATTCTTTTCTTTTCTTTTTTTCTTTTTTTTTGGCCAGTCCTGGGCCTTGGACTCCAGGGCCTGAGCACTGTCCTTGACTTCTTTTTGCTGAAGGCTAGCACTCTGCTATTTGAGCCACAGTGCCACTTCTGGCCATTTTCTGTATATGTGATGGTGGGGAATTGAACCCAGGGCTTCATGTATACGAGGCAAGCACTCTTGCCACTAGACCATATACCCAGCCATTGTAATTATTTTCTTTTATTCTCTTTGTTTTTCTCCAATTTTTGCCTGTGGTGAATTTTTTCTAGAAATTTTTAAAGAATATTTTATAGTTTCCTCAATGATTAAAATCTGTTGTTAGCCCCACGTATAAATTTTAAATATATATCAATCTAATTTATAAGTAAAGCACTTTAAAACTTTTCCTGGTGAATGTTTCAAGTTCTTGTCTTATCTTCTTGCATATGGCAAGCATAGTTTAGATACTGAAATGTTCCAACATCTGGAACTTTTCAGTTCACTTTTCTCATGTGCTATTCCTCTGATATACTTTAGGAGAAACATACAAATTTTATTTTTTAAGTTCTTGCTTATTATTGTAATGCTTCAGGAAACTTAATAGCAAATTTTGTCCATGTTTACCTCCATAAATAAACTATTTCAATTTATACACGACCATGGATTTTCCTGTTTTTTTTTTTAATATGTTATAAATATATAGCACTTTAAGAATATTATAATTGGGCTAGGAATGTGACTTAGTGGTACAGTGCCTTCCTACCATGTGTGAAGCCTTGGGTTTGATTCCTCAGCACCACATAAACAGAAAAAGCCAGAAGTGGTGCTCTGGCTCAAAAGGTAGAGTGTTAGCCTTGAGCAAAAGGAACCCAGGGAGTGCTCCAGACCTGAGTCTAAGCCCCAGGATTGGCAAAAAAAAACACACACACACACAAAACTATTGTCAGCTTTACAAGGAAACTTTAGTTGTTAAGTGTTGGGGTCCGCTGCACCTTTAAGGGGCCACAGCTGACCTCAGCCTGTCCCTCCCCTTCCTGTCTTTAACCGGAAGAGAAGGAAGTCTGACATCACTTAAGGGACAGCTCCTTGGGACCAATCAGGGGCCCCTCTCTTGTGCCCACCTTTAGGGTATATCTGGGGGGTTCCTCATTTGAATAACCAGAAGCCCTAATGGCTTTCTCCAGGGGCCCATGCGTCCGTGTCATTCTTGGCGGCTTTGGGGCACCCTGTGACCACACGCCACCGAGGCTACCCGTGGCCATCGCTCCCTCGTAAGTGATCATGGACCACCCGGGAAGGGGCGGACAACCCCCTCCCCCCCCCAAGCGAGGGGAAGTCGAGAGAGAGAGACGAGGCTACCTGTGGCCATCACTCCCACGTGAGAGCGATAAAGGGCCAACCCGGGAAGGGGCGGACAAGCCCCTTCCCCCCCCCAAGTGAGGGGAAGTCGAGAGAGCCCACAAATTGGCGGCCCTGCGTGGGGCTGGATGCCCACAAGAAAAGCAATCGGAGCTGTCGGTAGCCTTCGGGAAGGATGGAGTGAGTAATCCGGAGCGTGTGGTACCCCCATCCACGGCGATGGGGCAGAGCAGAATCAATCCGCATCCCAAGAGGCCGGATTGGATCAATGGCACTCTGACCAAGGGCTGAGAGAATTCTGCAGCCCGCGGAGATGGGCTCGCAGCTTCGCGCCTCTGGGCGCCAGGCGAGGAGACAGCGGCAGTCTAGCCCAGGGCCCCCGCCCGGGACTTTTAAAGTCCCAAGTAGGGAGCAGCCACGCGCAATGGGCACTGGCCTCCGGGGACGCGGGACCCAAGGTGGCAACGGGAGCCGCAGGGGGTCACGGCCTGGCATTGTTTGGATCTCGGAGAGCACAGGCCTCGTGGAGCCTAGCGCCGGTGGCAACGTGCATAGAGGTATTGTGAGTATACAACATGCATCTGTGAGTCTGTGAGTGTTTCTGTTGAGTGAGGAGAGGTTTCCTTTTGTTTTTATCAACCACGTGGTTCTATTATGGGCAAAATAATACCATTTGCCACTGGAATTCCAGAAAACTTACATGGCCAATTTAAAAAAAAAAAATTCTAAGCATGCTTCAAAACGCACAAGTATCAGTATGTCTGTCCGTGTGTGCTGGTAAAACGTGGTTTCAAAGTTACTTGCCTTTTGATTACTAATCTAACTCTAATTCTTAATGTTAAACTGTTCTTGGCAGCTTGTGGGTGGAGTCACAGTAAACGGCCTGGAGGCAGGTGTGACTCTTATCGCTAAACAGCCTGGAGGCAGGTGTGACTCTTATCACCAAACTCCAAGCCAAAAGAAAAAAAAAGTGTTATTCTTTCTCTCCTGTGCTCTCATAAACTCTTTTAAGATCAAGGGACCAGAGTCATCTTGGAACAACTGCGCAAACCTCCATTTTCCTGACTCAGGATTAATACTTTGCTTTATAGGATGCAGGCCGACGTGTGCTAGCTGCATGGACTGTGGCAGTCTGTGGCTACAGGAAGCTGATTCCACAGTCTGCTCCCAAACTGCCTTGGTTTTTTTTTTTTTTTTCTCTTCTTTGACCTATAGTTGTTGTTTCCCCACCCCCACCCCCAAGCCGGGGACCGAGCCCCAGACCTTGCACTCTTCCGCTGAACTAAATCCCCAGAGCCTTGTATATGCCTTTACAGATTGGAAAACTAAGCCCAGAGCACTTGCTCTGGAGAAATGTCTCCTTTTGTTTTCTCTTCAGGATAACAAAGATCATAGTGGATTTTTTCCATGGAGAAATGGGAAAGCCTGCCTGTGCCAGCGATGGACCCAGTGTCAGCCCTGTTTCTTCCCTGGACCCAGCCTGGTGCCCTACCATGTCATAAGAAAAAAAAAAAAATAATAATAGATAAAAATTGGAAAAAAAAAAAAAGGAGAGGGAGAGAGAGGAGAGTAGGCCCCATGATTAGTAAGGATAGCTATGCTCATATATCTTAAGATAGGCCCCATGATTAGTAAGGATAGCTATGCTCATATTATATATCTTAAGAAAATTTAAATCTTCCCAAAATAGTAGGAAAGAGCCTTGTAAAGGCTTTTACAGATTGGAAAACTAAAAACCCAGAGTACTTGCTCTGGAGAAATGTCTCTTCTTGTTCTCTTCAGGAAAACAAGGAATATACTGCAATTCTTCTGCTCTTCTAAAGAGAACAAGCGCTTCTTGAAGCGCAATATTTAGCTGTGGCAGTGTCGTTTGCAGTTTTGTACAAAAATTAAAGAAATTTTGCACCATGTTTCTTCTACTCCTCTCTCCCTACTGTTTGGTTTAAGGGAGTCCCGTTACAGGGAAATAGGAGCTGAGGGTTTGACACCCAACCTTAATGTCTAAAAAAAAAAAAAAAAAAAAAAAAAAGTAGGCGCAAAGGTTTAACACCTTCGCTTCAATGTTTATATATAAAAAGAATGTTTTACTAATCACTTATGTTTAAATTATCAGCTACTGTGAACTACCAGGGATGCCAGAACTCCAGCCTACTTCTACTTCACCACCAAAAGAGGGCTGATGTCTGCACCTTCCTGCACTTGGCAGAAACACAAGAAATTTGTACTTGCAGGATACAGTAAAGGGAGTCCTAAAATTGCTATGAATGCATGCATTAAATATGTCATAAAATCTAAAATAAATAATTATAGACTTTCAGATCTTAGAAAAATAAGATCAAGAGAGAAAGATGGCGCTGACAGAATAGGGAGGCACCCTGACTCGCTCCAACTGAATAGCGAGCTGGGAACTCCAACACCCAACACCCCATCAAGAACCCAGAAAAACCAGCAGCCAGAAGCAGTGGAGAAACGCAGGAAAACAAAAAGGAACAAAAAAGAACCGAAAACCTACACGGAGCCGGAGAATCTCCGGGGCACCCTACCCCCACCAGCCGACCCTGGCCCAAACAGGACCAGGCTGGGAAAGGGGAACCTGGCAATCGGCAGACAGGCTGCCAGGAGTGCAGAATTCATATAGCGGGAGACCCCACGGACACAAGGCAGGGTGCGGACCAAGACACACACCGGCAGCGACGAGAAGTTCGGGTCCACACCTGGTTCAGACAAGGGAACCCAGCGCGGCAGAAAGAGGGAACCTGGGAAGCCACCACGACACTTCGCCAACCCCTGAAGGGCAAAAGGCTGTGCGGGACACACACACAAAGCAGCAACTGTGAGTGCCCCCATTATCCCCTCCCCCAACAGGAGACCAGCTATCAGAGACCCAAGCCCGAAAAAGAAGCTAGATCTCCCTCCCTCCCCCTCCCCACCCTGAGGGAACAAAGAACCTCCAAATCAGGCGAGGAGCCCCCATCAGGTGCTGGGAAGTCAGTTTAGCAGGGAAAGGGCGGAGCAGCCCCAAAGCCCCACAGGTTCCTGAACTGGCAGAACCGGCCCGCCCCCTTCCCAACAGGGTCCGGGGGATGGCCAGCAGTGCAAGCCCCACCCGAGGCACCTGGACCTAGCAGACTCTTACAACTAAAATCACAGGCGCAGGTGGGCAATACCAGCCCAGCAGGGTCACCTGAGCCTGATCACGTCCCCCCCTCGCAGCGGAGGCAAGGTCTGAGGGTGCCAAGCCACACTTGGACAGTCGATCCCACTGGACCCCACACATACCGCCCCCCCCCCAACGGACTCGCAGGAGGGCGCAAGCACAACCCAACAACCTGGGGCTCGCTCTGGGAGGCATATCCCGCTAAAGTGTCTGTTGTAGTGGACACACAGCCCACAGGAGGGCAGGGACCCTGGAGACAGCACCCGCTCTGGTAGGTGTACCCTGCACTGGTGGGCGGGGCCACAGCGACAGCACCTGCTGTCGTAGACACGCCTACACAGAAGGGAGGGAAGATCTACACAGACCTCCAGATGCGCAAATCACAAAGAAACATAACTCAGTTCATCAAACGGCAAGCCAACTCGCCAGCTCCAAAAAGCAGCATGACTGAAGAGGAGATGGAGACTAAAAAAGCAAATGAGGCCATGTTAACAGGAATGATAGAAAGCGTCAGAAATGAAATCAGAAAACAATTTCAGGAGTTTAGAGTGGAAATCTGGAAGGACACCCAGGAAGCCAAGAAAGAAATGGAAGCAAAAATGGATACAATGCAAGCCGCCTTTAAAGAAAATCTCCACATCCTGAGAATTGAAATGCATGAAAAAATAGATTTAAAATACAACTCTTTAAAGGAAGAAATTTCCACAATCAGAGCTGATATGACAACCATAAATAGCTCTCTGACATCCATAAACTCAGCAATTGAAACCATAACACAAAGAGTGGACCATATAGAATCCAGAATCTCTCGCCTGGATGATGAAGCAGCTGACAACAACCAGAAAATGACCACACTCCAAGAAAAAGTGAAGCTTCAGGGAAGACTAATCCAGGAATTAATGGACAAAGACAAGAGATATAATCTGCACATAACTGGAATAGAAGAAGGAGCCGAATACCAGAACAGAGGGCTTAATCATGTTCTCAATAAAGTTATTGCAGAAAACTTCCCCAATCTCACAGGGGACCCCATCTAGGTAACCGAAGCCTATAGGACACCTGGCAGGCCAGACTCCAGGAAAGCCACCCCAAGGCACATAATATTCAAGACTACAGACTTCAAGATTAAAGAGCAAATTCTGAATTCAGCCAAAGCGAAGAAGGAAACTTTTTTCAATGGGAAGAGGATTCGAATAACATCCGACTTATCCACACAAACTTACCAAGCTCGAAGTGAGTGGAAGAACACCATCCAAGTACTTCAGAATAACAATTTACAACCTCGGATCAAATATCCAGCGAAATTGGAGTTCACATTCGAAGGGAGTACCAGATCTAAAGGAGTATGTGAAGAAAAAACCAGCCCTACAGCGAATATTAAGAGGGGAACCCCACCCAACAGAGATCGTAAAAGACACACAGACAGAATCAGAAAGAAAATTCAATAGCCAAAGTCCAGCAGAAAGACCAGCTCACTAAAGTCAGGGAAAAAAAAAAGAGGAAAAAACAGCCCACCAAGAAAATGGAAGGAGAAAAAACACCCTTATCCTTGATATCTTTAAATATAAATGGTTTAAACTCCCCGATAAAGAGAAGCAGACTGGCAGAATGGATTCGCAAACAAAAAGTTGACATCTGCTGTCTACAAGAGACCCACCTTACAGCAAGGGATAAAAACAGACTTCGAATGAAAGGATGGAGCAAGATCTACCAAGCAAATGCACCCACCAAAACGGCAGGTGTAGCCATTCTGATCTCAGACAAGCTGAATTTCTCATTAAAGTCCACTCAAAAAGACAAAGAAGGACACTACATAAATACAAGGAAAAATCCAGAATCAAGAAATCACGGTGATAAATGTATACTCACCGAACAAAAGAGGCCCTACATATGTCAACCAATTTCTCGCAGAATTACAGAGCAAGATAGACGCAAACACAATCATAGTGGGTGACTTTAATACTCCTCTCTCTCCAAGAGACAGATCCAACACCCAGAGGATTAGTAAGGGAGCTGAGGACCTAAATAACACCATTTCCCAAATGGGTCTAACAGACCTATATAGAACCTTCCACCCTACAGAGACCCATTACACCTTCTTTTCAGCAGCCCATGGATCATATTCCAAAATAGACCACGTCAGAGCCCACACAAAGAACCTCAGCAAATACAAAAGTATTGACGTCATCCCATGTATTATATCTGATCACAGTGGATTAAAGGTAACTCTCAACAACAAAGGATACCACAGAGGCTATACACACTCTTGGAGGCTAAATGCCACGCTACTATCCAACACTTGGGCCACAGACCAAATTAAAGATGAAATCAACGAATTCATAAGCCACGATGACAAAGAAAACACATCACAAAGAAACCTATGGGACACAGCTAAGGCAGTACTGAGGGGCAAGCTCATTGCACTCAGCACCCACATTAAAAGAATGGAAGCAGAGCAGGTGAATACCCTCACGATGAAACTAAAACAACTGGAGAAACAAGAAATGACAGAATCTAAAACGACTAGGAGGGGAGAGATCACAAAGATTAAAGAAGAGATAAATCTGATTGAAAATAGAAAGACCATTCAACAAATAAATAAGACTAAAAGCTGGTTCTTTGAGAAAATAAACAAAATTGACAGACCCCATGCAAGACTTACAAAAAAAAGAAGAGAAGAGAGTCATATATGTAAAATCAAGGACTCCACCGGAAAAATTACAACAAGTACACACGATATTCAAACAATCATAAGGAGCTATTTCCAAAACCTCTACTCAGCAAAAAACAATAATTTTACAGAAATGGATCAATTCTTAGAGAAGTACAAACTGCCCAAACTGAACCAAGAACAAACAAATCAACTAAATAAACCAATAACTTACAGTGAGATACAGGAGGTAATCAAGAACCTCTCTACTAAGAAAAGCCCAGGCCCAGATGGATTCACCAACAAATTCTACAAAACCTTTAGTGAGGAGCTAATACCAATGCTCTTCAAACTCTTCCGCGAAATAGAAACAGAGGGAGAAATCCCAAACTCATTCTACGAAGCTAATATCATACTCATTTCCAAACCAGGCAAAGATCCAACCAAAAAAGAGAACTACAGACCAATATCACTAATGAACACAGACGCAAAGCTCCTCAATAAAATATTAGCTAACAGGATCCAGAAACTGTTCAAGAAAATCATACATCTTGACCAAGTAGGCTTCATCCCTCAGTCACAAGGATGGTTCAACACCCGTAAATCAATCAACGTAATTCACCACATAAACAGATCTAAAATTAAGAATTACATTGTTATCTCAGTCGATGCCCAAAAAGCCTTTGACAAAATACAACATCCATACCTACTAAAAGCTTTGGAGAGAACAGGAATAGATGGAACATTCCTCAAAACAATAAAAGCCATATACAACAGACCAACTGCTAGTATCATATTAAATGGAGAGAAACTTAAACCATTCCCCCTAAACTCAGGAACAAGACAAGGATGCCCACTCTCCCCACTTCTGTTCAACAGAGTGCTGGAATCCCTAGCCATAGCAATAAGGCAAGAGGAGGACATCAAAGGGATCCACATCAGCAAGGAAGAAATCAAGTTATCCCTATTCGCAGACGACATGATCTTATATCTGAAGGACCCAAAAAACTCAGTACCCAAACTCCTACACCTAATAAACCAATTTGGCAAAGTAGCAGGATACAAAATCAATCCACAAAAGTCAGCAGCTTTTCTGTACACCAGCAATAGACAAACAGAAAAGGAACTTATGGAAACAATTCCATTTACAGTAGCCAAAAAAAGAATAAAGTACCTAGGGATCAACTTAACCAAGGACGTGACGGATCTATTCAATGAAAACTACAAAAATCTAATAAGGGAAATCAAAGAAGACACAAGGAGATGGAAAGACCTCCCATGCTCATGGGTAGGCAGAATCAATATAGTGAAAATGGCCATATTGCCCAAATTGTTATACAAATTCAATGCAATACCTATCACAATCCCAGCCACATTTTTCACTGAAATAGAGAAACCAATCCATAAATTCATATGGAACAGCAAAAAACCTAGAATAGCCAAAGCAATTCTAGGCAAAAAAAAAAAGCATTGCAGGAGGTATCACAATACCAGACTTCAAGCTCTACTACAAGGCCATCATAACAAAAACAGCATGGTATTGGTATAAAAACAGATCGGAAGACCAGTGGATTAGAATTGAAGACCCAGAAATAAAACCGCACTTACAGCCAACTGATATTCGACAAAGGAGCTAAAGACATACAATGGAATAAACATAGCCTCTTCAACTACTGGTGCTGGGAAAACTGGGCAGCCATATGCAGAAAACTCAAAGTAGACCCTAGCCTGTCACTATGCACCAAGATCAACTCAAAATGGATCAAGAACCTCAATATCAGACTTGAATCTTTGAAACTACTAAAGGACTGAGTAGTAAAGACGCTGGAACTTATAGGCACCGGAAGGAATCTCCTGAATATAGTCCTAGGGGCACAACAGTTAGGAGGGGGTCTCAACAAATGAGACTACTACAAAATAAAAAGTTTCTGCACAGCTGAGGACATAGCCACCAAACTAGAAAGATAGCCAACCATATGGGAAAGGATCTTCACCAGCACAGCAACAGACAAAGGCCTAATATCTGTCATCTACAGAGAACTCAAAAAACTAACCCCCTCCAAGCCCAGTAAACCAATTATTAAGTGGCCAAAGGAGCTAAAGAGAGACTTCACACGAAAAGAGATAAAAATGGCAAAGAAACTTATGAGGAAATGTTCAACATACCTGTCAGTAAAGGACATGCAAATAAAAACAACCCTGAGATACCAACTTACTCCAGTTAGAATGGCCTATACTCTGAACTCAGGCAACGACAAATGCTGGAGGGGGTTCAGGGAAACAGTAACCCTTCTCCATTGTTGGTGGGAGTGCAAATTAATACAACCACTTTGGAGAACAGTATGGAGGTTCTTCAAAAAACTCAATATAGACCTACCCTATGACCCCGCCATACCACTCATAGGCATCTATCCTGAAAAACAGGTCCCAAGATATCAAAAAGACATCTGCACATCCATGTTTATCACTGCACAGTTCACAATAGCCAAAATATGGAAACAACACAGATGCCCCTCTACAGATGAATGCATCCAAAAATGTGGTACCTATACCCAATGGAATACTACATAGCGATTAGAAATAATAAAATATTGGTATTTTCAGGGATATGGTCAGAACTGGAACAAATAATGTTGAGTGAGACAACCCTAGAACATAGAAAACAAAGGGGCATGATCTCCTTGATATATGACTGTTAAGGTGGTGGTGGGGACACTAGAGACCAGGTCTGCGATACAAAAACCTTCTTGTCAAATGGAATTTCCCACAGGTGTGGGTCAGCGACCTTACATTATGTAAAGAAAACCAAACAACTACTAAAGATAAAAAGGTCTAAGATAGACCTCTCAGTGGATCACAATAGCTCAAAAGCTATATATGTATGATCATATAAGACAAGGGTAAGCAAACTCTATTGTTGACGTTATATTTAAAGTTCTAGGTGAATTTCCTTTGGCATATGCCATGTGGCTACTGTATATGTTTTTGGTACATTGGGTAATATATATATATGCCTACGCCTACCTGATCTAGGGAAGTGAAAGTAAAACGAGGGTGTAAGATATCACAAGTAATGTACTCACTGCCCTATTATGTAATTGTACCCCTTTTTCACAACACCTTGTCCACAAAATTTAATAAATAAAATTTAAAAAAAAGCTTAAACAAATGTTCAGAAAATTCTCTAATTGCAAAACAAGAAAAAAGAAAAAATGGAAAAATGAAGAAAGAATAAAAATAGTGTGGCATACATATATTTGTGATCACATTAAATGGTTTATGTTCTACAATTAATATAAAAGATTACGGAATAAATTTTAAAATATGATTTACATGTATATTATCTATAAGCAAGCTCAAATGTAGTTATGCTTCTCTCTTAAAAGCAATAATTATACAAATATAAATCATTTTCATGAAGGAAATTAGTAACTTCCTTAGGTCAATTAACTTTGGAGCAAAGAAAATTAGACTCAAAGAGAGAAGTCACATAATAATAAGTTTAATTTCCCTTCAGTTTTTCCAGGCAGAAAACTAACAAGAGTATATGTAGGACATGCCATGAACCATTAAGATCTAGTTGAATTTACAGACCTTTGACTAACAAAAATCAGATTACATGTTATTTGCAAGTTTCTATGAAAAATATGTCATGAGAAAATTTCCTTTGGCATGAAACAAAACTCAATAAATAGAAAATAAATATCATTAAGAGTATATTCCTGATCATAATACAATTTTTAAAACAGAAAAAAAATCTCATAACACTTAGAAACAATAGAATTTGAATAAACTGTGAAGTAAATGTTCTCAAAATTCATCATTTCAAAAGCCCAACTGAACTGAAATATGAAACTCTCAAGATGCAAGTGTTCTGTGAGCTAGTAATTTCCTTAGTCTTCTTTATTAAATAATTTAGTTTTAGTTGTTGAACTCATAAACAGGATTCTTTGTGGTATTTCCAACATATTTGATCAAATTATTCTCCTGTATTATACTATTAGCCTCCTTCCACCTTTTCTTTGCTCTTTTTCAGACATAATTTAGTGTTTCATTATGTTATACTTGTACACATATGTTGAACCTGGGTAACTGCAGTCGAAATCAGGACACGGGGGATGCAAGGCGAGTGAACCAATGCATACTTTATTCCAAGAGGGCCAGGGTTTATATAGGGTTAGAAACCAGTTTTACAATTACAGGGTAAAAGATCAATACAGCATGACATTTGTCTCAAATACAGAAGTGGAGGAAATTTCCTATTGTGAGGGCAGGAACTTGATACAATGCCTTTCTAATTACAGGAGGTAGTGACTACAAAGATTGTTGATATCAAAGCAAGGAATTGTATACAACCTAGGTAGAACTATAATTATCTACTAGCTACTATCTCAATCTTGACTTCTCCAAGTACTTGTGAAAATAACAGTGAGGAGACTTTTCTGTTTATAGTGAGAATCTAACATTAAAGGCAGCTGGTCAAGCAAGTCTCCTCAGGGAGACTTGCTAAGTAGGGGGAAAAAGGAGATTCTCACAACAACTGGTGGCTTCCTTTGGCCCACAAACACCAGAAACTCCTTACTGGAAATGTGTTCCCAAGGGCCTATTAGTGTGCTAATGAGGCATCGGAGTAACCATGCCGGGGCTAAATTTTTCCACTGGTTGGAGACTTTAATTCTCCAACAATTCCCCCCCCCCCTTTTTTTTTTTTTTATTAATTTTCCACAGCCGCTTCTCTAGAAAGTTTAAGGGCAGTTAGTAAAACATCAGAGGAATTATTCCTAGTGAAACGCTTCATTATAGCTATGATGGAACAATATCCTAAGAAAAAGACACATATCATAAGTATCAAGGCAATAGAGGCACTTCCAACACTATGGGTAATACTTTGCCACCACCCCCTAGGGTCTAATCCTTCTAAGGTCTGAGCTAGTCCTTGGGCTATATCATCAATAGAAGAGGCATCTGGCAATTCCTTTTGAAAAGCTTCAAAAACCTCCCTGTATAAACTTTGTTCACTTAACGTACCATTTAGTATGGCTTGATCTATAAGCATTTGTATATCATTCCATTCACATTCAGAGGCATTATATTTATAAGGTGTTACACAGACATGACTAGAATTCCAATCACAAGTCAAAAAAATCGTTGCTGTAAAGCCAAATATTTCTGTCCAAGCCAAAACACTCCTTTAACAGCTTCTATCTCATCTTGAAGGTGGGCATTTATTTCCAGCTGATGTTGTCACAGACTGTGGGAGTCCTGGTGCCACTGCACCATAAAGTCATGAGTTTGTACGGATTGTCGCAATGCGGCTCCGGATACTGCTGCAGTTGTAGCAATGACAATCAGTCCAATGAGTCCTGCAATAATCAGTCCAATGGCACGATGACTCCTCCTCAGAAGCCGCTTAAAAAACTGCATTACTAATCCTTGTACAGGTCCTCCAGCCCAGGGACGATGCGTACGAACAGGAATCCAAAGGGAGTTGCGCTGGGTTAAAATCATGATCCTATCTTGACTAAAATTAAAGGTGACATTGTTATTCAAGCAAGTATATAATTTACAATTTATGCTGGTAATGGCATTCTTAGTTATGTTTATGGGGCCGACCATCAGTACTTGTGGAAAATGAACACAAACAGAGATATTATAGGTCTTTACAACTGTGAAGTTGTAGGAGGCGGAGGATCCTTTAGTTCCTGAGTAAGTTCCATTGGCCAGCAGTACAGGAGACTGAGAAGCTGCTAATTTCTAGAGATGATGTTGTGGAGGAAATAGCCTGTTTCCATGGGTGAGAGCAGGCTGGGGGTCACTAAAGTCTGCTCCAAACCACCCTAAAAGCTGTTTAGCAGACATGGCATTGGACATGTTCATAGATAAAGTAGGGTCACAAGATGAGTTATATTCAGTGCAGTTTTTCAACCACACACCAAAAGGTCCCCAATTATACCAAGTATGCTGGGATGAATTCCAAATAATTGGAAAAATTCCTCGACAACTTTCCCAACATCTTTCAGTAAAGGTCAGGTTCAGATAAGTAAAATTGTCACATTTAGGCAGGCCAGCAGGGCTAGGATAATTACCTAATTTATAGGTATGAGATCCCACAGACCAGGAAGACAGTCTAATCAGCCGAGTTCTACTGGAGTTATATGAACCTCCATGCTGAATCCAATATTGATATCTAAAAGGGTAACATGGGGAGCGGCCTTGGCAGATAGCTTTAGAGAACTGAGAATAAGAGAAGTTAAATGATCTTTCCTCTTCCATAGGAAAGACTGGAATGCCAGACCCATAGGGGGAGAGAGTAAATTAGGAATAGATGTAAAAACAGAGACAGGGGCTTTTGTCCATAAATATGGACGTAATAAAGGAGGGTTAGAAATATAGGCCTGATGTAGCCCCTACAGGTTACCAGTGCACACCTGTCCATTTGAATGGCCTTATCACTTGAATGAGAATGTCTCACCCCCTTGATGGACAGAGGGGTGTTTGTTGCTGGATCCACTGGAGCAGGTGCTAGAAAGATGGGCTGTCTTCTGTAGAAACATAAGCATACCCTCGCCCCTGGGTTAACAACTCCCCGGGGACCCAATCTAGCCTAACCCCCAATCTAATCCAAACCGGCTGCGGTTTGTTTTGCATAGGCAGAGCTAGGAAGTGTCGCTCAGCTCTTGCTAAAACATCTCCTTGAGACAAATTTAAAAAGTTAAGGACAAATAATGCTTCTGCAATGACAGCAGGGGCTGTTTTATAAATACTTTTCATAGAAGTTGCATATCCCTCAGTACTATCCATACTCCCCCTCTTTAGTTTTGTAATTTGTGTTTTTAATGTATAATGAGCTCTTTCTACTATCCCTTGACCTTGAGGATTGTATTCAATTCCTGTAACATGAAAAATGTTATGAAATTCTAAAAATTTTCGTACTGGTTTACTGGAATAAGCTGGTGCATTGTCAGTTTTTATTTGAGAAGGAATCCCCATGACTGCGAATGTTTCTAGTAAATGTTGAATGACATGAGTCCCTTTTTCCCCTGGTAGAGGTGTTGCCCAAATAAAAGAAGAATGTGTATCATTGGATACATGCACATATTGTAAGCGGCCAAATTCAGGGATGTGTGTTACATCCATTTGCCAAATTTTATTAGGAGCAGTTCCTGACGTGTCAATTAATTTTTGAGGGCTACATAAATCCGAATCTCCTTGAAGAATGGAAAATAGGTTAGGAATTCTGGGAATTCCTAAGGAAGGGCAAAGCCAATTGATGTCCCTAGTAACTTTTGAAAGTCATTGAGAGTTTTTAACTCTTCAGTACGAATTTTTATTAATTGGGGGGTAATTACTTGTCTTCTAACTAAATATCCCAGATACTTAAATGGTTCTTCTGTTTAAATGAATTTTATCAGGGGAAATTATTAAATTATACTGTTGAAAGTCTAAAGGCAAAATTTGTAACAATTTTGATACAATATTTTTATCAGGTGCAGCAAATAATAAATCATTTTATTGAAAACCTGTAAAACAAACTGGAGTAGTAATTAAACAATCATCTTGATAGCCATCGTTTTCCTATATCCAACTGAAAATAAACATTTTAAATTTCATATCTCAGAATACATTTTTGATCTCAAGTCTTTTACCAAGCCTGGTTATATTAAAAGAAAGAAGAGCCTAGGTATCACCCATTGCTTCATGCTGCTTGTTTTTCCCTTCCAAATTTCTTATCTAGAAAGGCATTCTAAAACCTTTTAAAGTAGAGGCTTTCACACCTTTACCTCAGCCTGTATTTGCATAGAAAAACTGAAGCCCAGGGGGCACATTGCCTCCTGGTTGTCTGCTTTAAAAGAGCCATTTTCCTATATACAGAGAGTTAATGAAAGTTGTGTACTTCTATCCCCCATTAGTTTATATACTTTAAAATATTTACCTGATTATATGTGACTTAAGATAGTTAATCTTACTGTTACAGTACAGTTTACACTTAAAAAATTTAGTACCTGATTCATTAAAGTGATACCCAAAACAATTGTAACAAGAGTACACTTAGCAGTGTGCCCCAGAATTATAACCATGAGATTTCAGAGTTAGCATATTTGCCTTTTTAATACATCCAAATTGCAAACCTGTACAGAAATCAAGTTATATCAGGTAAATAAACTTTTAACTCTCCTTTAAGATATTCCAATTTTAATCCATCCTAAGGGGCAGTTTTAAAAGTATCAGTCAAATCATACATTTTACCCTGAGGTTTCCAATGTTTATACCTGAAAACAAAAGAAATAAAAGAAAGGCCTCCATTGGCCTGTCCTATAGAATGGGCCTATCTCCATCCTACTCCTTAGAGCTTGATGAACTGCCTTGGGGCCGGCTGTCCCATCACGTGGATCAGCTAAACTGCACTTTTGTCAGTTTACCCCTCACTACTGAGGATAGGTTCAAGGGCCCATGCTAAGTTCTTATTTATTTATTTATTTATTTATTTATTTTTAACCATGAATTAAAGAATTTTTTAACTATAGTTCCTTTTTAAAATAAAGTAATAATCCTTTAAAGCTTTTGGTAAAGCCCAAACTCGATGATCTTTTGAAGTTTAAAGTTAAACTAACCTATTTTTACATCATACATTTTTAATCTTGAACACATTCACACCCACATACATTTGTGCGCGCGCACACACACATACATACATTCACATATGTAGGTATTAAAGTAAAAAGAACTTAAAAGCAGTCCAAACAACTATCAGCCATACATTTTTTAGTGGCAAAAGGTATATTTTCCAATCTTACTCTTGTAATGACCAAAACTTAAAACAAAACCTTTAATGAATGATTTTAGCATTGTTTAGTCTTATTCGCTAGGGCCTATTAGTTTTAGCAAAGTATCTTAGCATACTAAGCACTGAAGATAACTGGGTTGGGGTCCCCTGGAGTATTACTGAGTCCACCTAGCACTTGACTCTTAGTGTTTACTCTCAGGCTAAGATTAGCCGGCTGTTTGAACTCAGCTCTTAGCAGCCTGCACTTTTTCTGCCTTCTTGTAGAAGGAGACACAGTACCTAGTAAATGTTTTGCCCATAGACATGTAAATGGACAACAAATAAGGGAAACAAAAGTTTATGTTTAAAACTGGTACCAATCTCAAAGACAAGACTAGTCAAGACAAAACAGAACATAGAAACAGAGGCTTTTACCCCTTGAATGGCATGTCCAGCGTCCACAAGCTGCCAGCCAGAGTGATGGAAAGTCCATAGGGCCCTGAAAATTCTCAGGGGGATCCTCCCCAGTGGAGATTTCCATCCCCTGGCAATCAACCTGCCGAGGCCGCCCACCAGAGGACTTTTTTCCCAATTTAGCACTCCACACGAAACACAACTAATCAAACAAGGACAAAGACACATGAAACATGTAGCGCAGGTGCAAATTAAAAGTGCAATTGCAGTAAAAATTCTCTTGAGAAGTAAAAGAAAAATCACTAGTCCTTCCCCAATTCCAGGCTGATGGACTAAAACAGGGGGTGTCAGCTCCCCTGCTAGTGCCTGGTTGTAAAGAAAAGATGATGGGGAAGCCTCCTTCACTGGAAGGGAGCCATGAGACGGCCCTGTATTACAGCTGTCCTAAATTGAGTGAATCTGATCAATATCTTGATAATGACGGGGCTGTGCCACACCTCTGGTTGGAGGGGGTTCAATGACAGGAAAAGTTTGATAGCAAGAGAGAGAAGCAGAACCATAGGACTTAGATTAATTAAAGTAAAAGTGGGCTCCGCGGCCGCAATTATTTGTTCTTTACTTTCACCTTCCTGACTGCCCCTGGCAGATCGAAAGAGCATCTGTAGCACTTTGACTGCACTGCTGAGCTGCCTAAATTAGCATCATTCTCTGAAGGAGCATAGGTAGAGGCTGAAGGCTTATTTGATGTTAATTTTTCTTTAACAAAACTGACAGGAGATAGTTCAGGTGTTGCCATGTCTTTTAGCTCCTGCCCAATTTGAGTTTTTACCTCCCCGGACAAATTATAAGCCTTCATAGCTTTTTCCACGTCAGCCTCTGGCTCAGCAGCTGATGTTATGATAGCATCAGGAGACATCATGCTCACGGCTGTATGTATTAATGCCCAAACAGACCAAAATGTAACTGGAACCTTGTCTCCACACCGATATTTATTTTCCATATTATTCTCTACTCGTTCCCAGACTTCTAAATCTAAAGTATCTCCCTCTGGGAACCATAGATTATACTCCACTACCTGTACACACTCATCTCTTTGTGAACACGAGACCATAGATAGCTCCGTCCCGTTTCAATACATGGTGGATAAAATTAGAAAATGGAGTTGTTTTAGCTTGTCCCATAACCCCGTAATTTTTTAAGAATAGGAGCTCACCACACAGATCCCTTGTCTCCTGTGAATTACACACAGATCCCTTGTCTCCTGTGAATTAAAAATATCTCTCACCTCACTCGAGAGCTCCGCAGTTCCGCAATCTCCTGTGGATCAATTGTCAGGTCCCTGGGTCCGGACGCCAGATGTTGAACCTGGGTAACTGCAGTCGAAATCAGGACACGGGGGATGCAAGGCGAGTGAACCAATGCATACTTTATTCCAAGAGGGCCAGGGTTTATATAGGGTTAGAAACCAGTTTTACAATTACAGGGTAAAAGATCAATACAGCATGACATTTGTCTCAAATACAGAAGTGGAGGAAATTTCCTATTGTGAGGGCAGGAACTTGATACAATGCCTTTCTAATTACAGGAGGTAGTGACTACAAAGATTGTTGATATCAAAGCAAGGAACTGTATACAACCTAGGTAGAACTATAATTATCTACTAGCTACTATCTCAATCTTGACTTCTCCAAGTACTTGTGAAAATAACAGTGAGGAGACTTTTCTGTTTATAGTGAGAATCTAACATTAAAGGCAGCTGGTCAAGCAAGTCTCCTCAGGGAGACTTGCTAAGTAGGGGGAAAATGGAGATTCTCACAACAACTGGTGGCTTCCTTTGGCCCACAAACACCAGAAACTCCTTACTGGGAATGTGTTCCCAAGGGCCTATTAGTGTGCTAATGAGGCATTGGAGTAACCTTGCCGGGGCTAAATTTTTCCACTGGTTGGAGACTTTAATTCTCCAACACACATACACACAGGGTCATATACTGTTGTCGTGTGCACTCAGTGCCTTCTCTTTACACACTTTTCCCTTCCATAGATTACCGTAGCAGACAGTTCTCCTTTCATGCCCCTGTCCCATTATTTCTATTATTATGGCTATCAGTATTATTTCATGTCTAGATTATACATATGAATGAAAGAATGTGGTATTTGCCCTTTTGAGCTTATTTTATTCAAAGTGATATTCATCCTTTCTACACATATTCTGTAAACAGCATTCAACGTTATTGAATTCTTCTTTAGGATTGAGTCATACTTTGTAGTGTATAGGTATCAGATTTTCCTCATTCTCTCACTAGTTGTAGGACACCTAGGCTGATTCCATAGATGAGCTATTATAAATAGTATTGAAATAAACATGGATTTCTGGGTGTTCCTATTCTATGGTATGTAGATTCACACTTCTTTGACTTTCTAGATTTTAGGTTTGTTTTTTTTAAGTTGAGTTTTTTGAGAAACATCCTTCCTGACTTTCAAAAGTTGCAGAACTTATTTTTGATGAATAGCAGTACATGAGTGTCCTTTCTTTGTAATGTTATTCGTTGTGGGGCTTGAACTCAGGGCCTGGGTGTTGTCCCTGAGCTCTTTGGCTCAAGGCCAGTGCTCTACCACAAGTTCACTTCGGAGTGATGCTTTTGTTCTGTATCTTCACTAGAATGTGTCATTTGTTTTCTTGATGATTGCTTTATAACTGAGGTGAGATATAGCATAACTGTTGTTTGATTTGCATTTCCTTTAGAATTAGTTTGTTGAATAGCCTTGCCTTTCTCCATCATTGAAGAGGTTGTTTTTGACACTTGTCAAATCTCATATAGTTGTACCTTTCTATATTTATTTCTAGAATGTTTACCCTATTCTGTTGGTATATGAAACTGTATGGTAGAACCATTCTAATTTTGAACCATGGCTCTGTAATATAATTTGAAGATTGCTATTATAATAATGCCACCATTGCACTTTTTGTTCAAAATTGTTTTAGTTATTTGGATATTGTATAGTTTCCATATAAGTTTTGTTGTTGTTTGTCATTTTGTCCATTAGGAAGCTTGAACTCTGGGCATTGTCCCTGAGCTCTTTTACTCAATGCGAGTGCTCTACCACTTTGTGCACAGGATTATTGTGAGTTTTCCCCTGGTTAATTGGAGATAATAGCCCCAGGGGGACTTTTCTGCCTGGTCTGGCTTTGAACTGCAATCCTCAGATCTCAGCTTCCTGACTTGCAATGATTACAGACCTGAGCCACTGGCACCCAGATAATTTTCATATAAATTTTATAATTGCTTTTGCTATTCCTGTGAAGAAGGATGTAGGAATTTGGGGGAGATTTCATTGAATTTGTTGATGAATATGAATGAGTATTATGGTTGTTTTCACAACAGGATCTCTGAGGATCCATGTATATGGGAGGTCTTTGAATTTTCTAGTGTCTTCAATATTAATTTTTAGTAGTTGATACTTTTACTGTAAGGTCTTTCACCTCCTTAGTTATCCTCCTAAGTTATCTCTCAGTATGACTTTTTTTAAATATGGTAGGAATGGACTTGGATTTTTTTTGTTTGTTTTATTTCTTCCTTGACCTGTTCATTACTGGCTTATAAAAAGAATTTGTACTACAGTAGTTTTAAAATCTGATGATTAATTAACAATGTGTAACGTTCATTGGAATTTAGTTAGTTCTTAAAAAAATGCCTACAAATCAACATGATTATCTAGAATCAGGGAGTCTGGCTCATTATTAAAATTTATTTCCTTGGGAGATAGAGACAAAAGGATACAGGCTCACGACTAATATAGACAAAAATTAGCAAATCCTTATCTGAAAGGACAAGATGGTTGTGGTGATACATGCATTGATCATGGTTGTGCTGGTACCTTTAGTGTGGTCTTCCTTGTGATCCTTTGGGTAAATTCCCAGGAGTGGAGGTGC
This sequence comes from Perognathus longimembris pacificus, assembly GCF_023159225.1. Taxonomy (NCBI): domain Eukaryota; kingdom Metazoa; phylum Chordata; class Mammalia; order Rodentia; family Heteromyidae; genus Perognathus; species Perognathus longimembris. The sequence continues at coordinate 68,611 of NW_025961402.1, read as the reverse complement.
TGAGTAACAGGGGAGCCCTAGGTTTAGCCTTTTGAAGAACCTCCATACTGCTTTCCAGAGTGATTGAAGAATTTTACATTCCCACCAACAGCGTAGTAGGATTCCCTTTTGGCCACATCCCCATCAGCATCTGTTGTTATTAATTTTATTTATAATGGCCATTCTTACTGGGTGTTGGGGTTCTAGACCCCCTCTCCCTGTTTCTCCTGGGGAGATGCCCAAATCCCAAACTATGAAAGAAACTCAGCCCTACCCCTCCCGCCAGCAGAAGGAGTAAAGCGTATCTTTGTGGACTTCGCTAAGCTGAGGAGAAATGCCGAAATCCCCTTCCCCATCAGTCCCCCTCACGTGTCCAGAGCCGATGCAGGAAAGAAATTCTGGAAGTCTGTCTGGATGGTCCAACCATCTCACCCATTCAGAGGGAGGGCAGAAGAATTTATTACGGTGACGAAGGTGGGAAGGAGATCGACTTGGGGTGACTAGTTGGAAGTTAGCGATTGGCTGAGGTGGGCTTCCCATCAGGTAATGTCATGAAACTTCCTCTATGGGCGGAAACCAGAGCCCTCCAAGAGCTGGGTCTCTGGGGGCTCCGCTACCATGATGGCACGCACGTGTTTGCCCCAGTGGCAGGGGCTTCTCTTCCAGTTGAAGCCGGAAGATGGGACTGGCTAGCTTTACACTGCCCCAGGGTTGGGGGAAGGGCAGCGTGTATCCCCAACAACTGGGGTCAAGTGAAACCTCAATGTTGTTTTGATTTGCATTTCTTTTATGGTCAGTGATGTTGAGCACTTCTTCAGGTGCCTCTTGGCCATTCTCATGTGCTCTTCAGAGAAGTTTTTCTTTAAGTCTTCAGAAGGCAATTGGCCTTTTGAGGATTTGTTTAGGGGAATTTAATTTTTGAGTTCTAAGTATATTTTAGATATGAGGCCCTTGTCTGTTGTATGGCCAGTGAAAATCTTCTCCCAATCTGACGTCTTTCTGTTGATCTAGCAAGCTATGTCCTTTGCCATGCAAAAGCTCTGTAGTTTCATGCAATCCCATCTGTCCAAACTTTCTTTGATTTGCTGTGTTTCTGGGCCTTTACTAAGAAAGTTTAGACCTGTGCCAAGGAGCCCTAGTGTTTTCCCTATTCCTTCCTGTAATGTTTTCAGGGTATCTGCTTTTACCTCAAGATCTTTGATCCCTTTGGAATTGACACACACACACACACACACACACACACACACACACTCACACACACAGTGTTTTTCATTTTATTTTGTTTTGAGGCAAGGTCACAATACATAGCCAAGTTTGACTTTAAATTGCCTCATGCTAGCCTCCCAAGGGGTGATTCAGGAATTCATGCCACTATGATGGAATTTCACACATATTCTTAATTTCTCCATTACTATTTTCAATTTTGTATGTACACATATTTAAGTGTGTATGTAATGTCTTTTTATATGTTTACTTTTTGCTAGTCCTGGGTTTGAGTCTAGGACCTGGACACTGACACTAAGATTTTTGCTCAAGCTAGCATTCTACTACTTTAGCCACAGGTCCATTTTACAGCTTTTTGCTGGTAAATTAGAGACAAGAGTTTTATGGAGGGCTGAGAATATGGCCTAGTGGCAAGAGTGCTTGCCCAGTATACATGAAGCCTTGGGTTCGATTCCCCAGCACCACATATATAGAAAAGGCCAGAAGTGTCACTGTGTCTCAAGTGACAGAATGCTAGCCTTGAGCAAAAAGAAGCCAGGGACAGGGCTCAGGACCTGAGTCTTTTACCCTTTGGATTAGCCCCTTTGTCACTGTTTTTTATTTCTGTATCCTTTGTCTTGTATATGTATTTGCATTTATCTGACTTGGGGAAGGGCAGGGGAATCACAGCAACAGCAGAACAACAGGTGAACCAATGCAACAGTGAAACTCACTACACACTATGTTGGAGAGGAGGGGTGTAGGGGGAAAGCAGAAGAAAATGAAGAAGGGGGTAACACTGCTCAAAAACAAGTGTACTCATTACATTACTTATGTGACTGTATCCCCTCTGTATATAACCTTTACAACAAAAATAAAGTAAAAAAACTAAAAAGTTAAAACAGAAAGTATTTCTTTGTTTATTATTAATTTACTTCTTCATGGCTTTAATTTATTGTAAACAATCATAATTTCAAAAATATAAGGTACTTTTATTATGTCAATGTCCTTCTGTTGGAAGCTAATTTTCATTATAATAATGGAAATCTGTTTGATGCACAGACTTAAGAAGTAATGAGATCATTAGGGTGCTTCCCTCAAGAATGAGATCAGCTTAATATCTGAAGTGGCTTTGATCTTAGAGCAAGCCTCCCACCCACAGAAAACATTCTATCTGTCTCTGTATCTGTCCCTCATCCCTTTATCTCCACTTTCTTGTCCTTCTGTGTCCTGTGTGGTATGATGACCATCCATAATATGATACCGTTAAACAACAAAAAAAATGCTGTCACCTAACATCCATGTACTGGTGACTTCCTGACCTCCAGCACAACGAAGAAACACGTGTTTGCTTGCTGTAAACTGTCCCATTTCTGGGATAGCAACACAGTAAATAAGATATCTGTCACAGATTAAAAACTCTGTCAAGGAGCTTCCAATGCCAATTTAAACATATTTATTGTAATTGTTACATGTCTATGTTCTTGTGTTGTGCCAATTCACAAAACAACTACCAAGAAGACCACAGAGACTCAGACATTCCGAAATACAAAAGCAAGGCAAGACTTCATTCAGGCAAGCAGCAACTCAGGCCTTGTCCTTCCCACTGACACAGCGGAGGTTAAGAGGGAGCCTCGAGCTACGATTACACAGGGCTTATAAAGGCAAAAACAAAGTTACAGCCATCAGGTGTTCAAGTAAGTAAGATTAGGACACGGGTACAAATCTAATTTGCTCAGGACTCGAGGCAAAGGGCTCGAGGCATTCTGGGGGAAGTTAGAGTTAAGCATTTCCAGCGGTTAGAGTTCTTGACCGGCTGGGCCCTAATAAGCTTGTCCTGGGTTTGCACACAGGGCCTGCTTATCTCAAGTTCGCTGGTAAAGTGGGGTTCGCGTGGTGAAGTGGGGCCTGACTTCAAAATCTGGCTCTGCATTTCCCCCTTTTCTCTTTGGTACCTTGGGAGCCAATCATGGCTCCATTCTGGCCATTTCAATGGCTTGCATGTCTAAGGGATGATATAGAGATAAGGCAGGGGCCAATATAGCCCCAAAGTAGTAACCAAAAACAACTGTGGTCCCTTGGTATTAAAGGGGGGCTGATGGGTGAATATCATCCTTCTTCTGTAGCTTCTTCAGGCTGACTGAGGGGCATAAGTTCCTAACAAGGAACTTATAACCTTAGTCTACTTTACTAAGGGACTGCAGGATTACTTCAAACTGGAAATTAACTTTCAGCTATACATACTTAGCATTAGCTGTATAGTGTTTAAGATCCAAATGTCAACAACAAAATAATACATAAACTTCTCAGCTGTGCTCTAAGGGTTGAGTGGCTATATTCCTGAGCAAACCCCAAACTACCAATGCCTTCTTGCATGGAAATTTAAAGGACTCCTGCTAGTTGCTAAAATAAGAGGGTCACCCCACTTTGGAGTGAGCTACCAAAATAGCATCAACATCAGCCTGGGTAGCAAGAAAAGAAGGCAAAAAGAAAATTATGATGATCTTGTATCACCTTCCTGTGGTTGTACCTACACTATCTCTGTAGTCTTATCTGAGTATATTGGAAGCCGTGTATACTGGTATTGGAACTAGGAAATTGAAAGGGAATACCAAAATTGAGAGACACAGGGTAAAAAAAGACAAACAACTACAAAAGCAATACTTGAAAAACTGTTTGGTGTTTCCAATCCGTCCCCAGTGCAGCGGCTATTCCCTGACTTACTTTTGAGATGAAGGCCAGTCCATTGTCCAACCAAATGGTGGATGGGAAGCCATACCTGGGTAGGATTTCTTCCAGGATCTTCTTAGCCACTACATTCACGGTCTCATGCTTTGTTGGATAAGCTTCCACCATCCTGAAAAGGTGTCTACAAAAACTAGCACATATTTGTATCCAAATTTTCCAGGTTTAATTTCTGTGAAGTCTACTTCCCAATACATGCCTGGCCTATCCCCATGGAGGCGAGCTCCTTTAGTAACTTGTTGATTGGGGGCATTGGTGAGATGATAAGCCTTACAATTTTTAACAATATCTTCAATAAGTTGATCTCCTTGTCTAATTATCACTTTGGGGTGTTGGAGCAAGTCCTGTATTCTTCAGGTTCCCATATGAGAAGCTTGGTGGATTCTCTTAAGAGTCCCCTTACCCAGCCCTTGTGGCAAGATAAGTTTCCCTTCACAAGTTTTCCACCAGTCATTGTTTACTTCTCTGTTTGGGGTTTTGTGGGACATGGGAATTTTCTTTATCGACTCCAAGTCTTGGGAATACTGGGGCACAGGAGGCAAAGCTCATGGCCCTGGGTCTACTAGAGTCAATACTTCTGCTCTCGGCTGGAGGGCTGCTTCCTTGGCTGCCTGGTCGGCCAGATTATTCCCTCTAGGCACCGAATCAACTCCCTTTTGATGACCTGGACAGTGCATAATGGCAATCTTTGCTGGTTCCCATAGGGCCCTGATGAGTCTCAAAATGTGCTTGTTTCTAATGGCCTTTCCTTGGGCTGTCAGTAGCCCCCTCTCTTGGTAGATGGCTCCATGGACGTGTACAGTGGCAAAAGCATACCGGCTGCCCGTATAGATATTTAGTCTCTTTCCTTTTCCCATCTGTAAGGCTTTTGTTAGTGCCACTAGTTCTGCTCTTTGTGCAGAAGTTCCCTGAGGGAATGCCCCCGCCCACACTATCTCAGTGTCCATAGTAACCTTCGCACCCGCAAACCTTTTTCTGTCCAGAATGAAGCTGCTGACATCGGTGAACCAGGTGTGCTCGGCATGTGATAGAGGCGAATCCAGCAAGTCTGGCCAGAGGCTATGTGGTTGGGCCAGGATCTGCTCACAATCATGCAGAGGCTCTTCCATATCCGGATCCGGCAGCAGAGTTGCTGGGTTTAATGCTGTAGGTACACAGAAGCTGATATGTGCCGGGTTAAATAACAAGGTCTGGTAATGGACCATGCGAGCATTGCTCATCTATCAGTCGGGCGGTTCTTTTAGCACCCCCTCTAGAGCGTGTGGAGTGGCCACAGTCAGGTTCTGTCCCAGAGTCAACTTATCTGCATCTTTTACCAAGAGGGCTACTGCAGCTATTATCCTTAAGCAAGGAGGCCACCCAGCGGCGACAGGATCCAATTTCTTTGACAAGTAGGCGACTGGCCGTCTCCAAGGCCCAAGTGGCTGGGTGAGCACCCCTTTTGCTATTCCTTTATTTTCAGCCACGAACAATGTGAATGGTTTATTCACGTCAGGTAGGCCTAAGGCAGGGGCTTCCAGAATGCTTTTCTTGATTGACTCAAAGGCTTTTTGCATCTGCTCAGTCCAATGAAATTCGGGGAGGTTTTTGGTGGCTTCATGTAGAGGCTTAGCCATCTAGCGAACCCAGGTATCCACAGCCGGCAAAAGCCCACTGTTCCCAGGAAATCTCTGACTTGTCTGGCTGACTTAGGCACAGGGATTTTCAGCACAGTCTCTTACTTGCATCTGACAGCCAACGCTTGCTCTCTTTTAATATGAAGCCCAGATAGGTGACTTCAGGTTTACAAATTTGTGCTTTTGTAGTGGAGGCCCTATAGCCCAAATTGCCAAGAGTCTTTCAGAGCCTAGCTGTTCCCTTTAGACAGCTATTTTTGTGTGGAGTGGCTATGAACAAATCATCTACGTATTGCAATAGACTTATTCCATTATTTTGGGAGTGGAACTAACTCAGGTCTTCATGTAACGCCTCATCAAAGATGGTAGGCAAATTCTTGAATCCTTGAGGCAGCCTGGTCCAGGTCAATTGACTGCTTATCCCGATTTCAGGATTGTGCCAAGTGAATGCAAAGTAGCTTTGGCTATGTGGGGCTAAGGGCAGGCTAAAGAAGGCATCCTTTAGATCCAACACTGTATACCACACATGGCTCGGTGACAGGGAGCTCAGCAGGGTATATGGGTTTGGGACTGTTGGGTGAATGTCCAGTACTCTCTTGTTAACTTCTGTCACATCTTCCACTGGTCTGTAATCATTAGAATTAGGCTTTTTTACAGGCAACAGTGGAGTATTCCAGGCTGACTGGATGGGCTTCAGGACTCCTAAATCTAACAATTTTCTGATGTGGGGAGTGATCCCCTTCTTTGCTTCTAGTGACATAGGGTACTGGTGAACTTTTACTGGGTTGGCCCCAGCTTTTAGTTCCACAAAGATTGGAGAACGATGTTTTGCCATTCCCATTCCCCCAGTTTCTGCCCATGCTTGGGGAAACGCCCGTAGCCACTCATTTTCCGGAGACTCAGGCTTGGGATGCTGGTATAGCCTATACTCCTCTTCTAACTTACTAGTTATCAGTATACTAACAGGTTTTTCTCTTGAGTTCATCACAGAATTCCCACTGCCTGTGAACTGTATTTGAGCTTTCATTCTTGTTAAGAGGACTCGTCCAAGCAATGGATAAGGGCAGTCAGGTATGACTAAAAATGAGTGGGTTACCTGGCCTACTCCCAAGTCCACTGTTCTTCCAGTAGTCCATTTATAGGTTTAGTGCCCGTCACACCTTGGACCCATGTTCTTTTATTGGACATCGGCCCTCTCAGGGCTAGTAATACTAAATTTTTCACTCCCGTATCTACCATGAACATGACTTGCCAATGCCCTTCCTCCTTGAAATAGGCACATTGATTCTTCCCCACTCTTGTTTGGGGTTTGGGATCCTGTTCCTTACTTGGAGTGGAGGAATGTCTAAAGTATCCTGCCTGCAAAGAGGTCAGGATTTCCTCGAGGTCCTTCTGGTGTTGTGCCTGTTGTTGCTCCCAAATTCTAGCCAAACTCCTTTCCTTAACTCTGTTCCTCTTTTCTTGCTTGATTCCACGTTCTTTGTCCTTCCTTTCCTGTATTTGTTCTCCTGTTTCTCTCTTATTATGAACCATTTCCACCACTGCTACTAGATCCTTAACAGATTTTTCACCAAGCCTGTCTAGAGCCTGCAACTTTCGCTTTATGTCTGGTGTGGCTTGATTTATGTAGGCAAACATAATCATCTGAGCAGATTCCTGGGTCTCAAGATCATATTGACTAAAGGCTTCCATGAGCCACTCAAGGTAAGCTACCGGACTTTCACTTTCGCCCTGTCTAATATCATAAATTTTGGCCATATTAGTAGGTGAGCGAGCTGCTGCCTTGAGACCTGCCAGCAGAGCCTGGCGATAGACAAGGAGTCGCTCCCTACCTTCAGCCATATTGTAGTCCCCTGCTGGTCAGGTGTCGGGAAAATAGGTGTCAATCAAGGAAGCATTCGTGATGGGCATTACGGTGGGGCCTGGGATAAGTCTCCGGACTGCTTCTTGGATACAATCTTTCTACTCAGTGGTGAAAAGGACCTGTAAAAGCTGTCTACAATCATCCCAAGTGGGCTGGTGAGTGAAAAGTATAGTTTCAAGCAAGGGAATTAGATCCTGGGGTTTCTCAGAAAAGGGGGCATTTTGGGCATGCCAATTGTAAAGATCACTAGTCGCAAATGGCCAGTATTGGAATTCTTGTCGACCATCTGCGTCCACAGGACCTATAGGGCGTAGGGGAAGGGCAACAGAATTATGAAGAGATGTAGTTCTTCAGCGCCGGCAAGTTGACTGGGCGGGACCCTCCGGAGCAGAGTGCACAGCTGAACCATCTTCCTCAGAGTCCTCCTCTTGTAGAGTTAACTGGGGTGGGGAGTATGGAGGGGGAAACATTTCCCCCTCCGTGCTTCCTCCCTGGAGGACAGGTGGGTACAATTTCTTCTCTTCCCTCTTGGTTTCTCTGTTGCCACCCCAAGTCTTTTGAGTGAATATTGGGATAGGGGAAGGAGTGGAGCAGGGAGTCGGTAAGAAAGGCCGAACCCAAGCTGGAGTGTCCCTGTCAACTAGCTCCCTCCAAGTGTCTATATAAGGAACCTTGTCTAGATAGCCTGAAAGAGGGGCATCGATTAGGCATTGTAAAGTCCTGATCTTAACTATGTCAAAGCTCCTCTCAGGTGGCCAATTAGCTCTCTCAAGGGTGGGCCATTCTGACTTTCACAGGGTGATCCATTTTTCCTCCTTAAGGGCCATACTTTGGTTCTGAGCTATCTCCTTGACCTCCCTCCAGTGAGCTAGGGTCAAATCTAGGGGGCTAGATGGAGGTCCCCAAGATAGAACGTTACCCATAGCTCTGATCAGATGTTTAGCCCAAAAGGCTACAAAAAAACCAAACAATTATACCAATACAAAAGGAAGAAAACACACCGGCCTGAGAACAAGAAAAGCTATGAGTTGGAGATCTCCCAAGTTGGCCCACAACCTCCTGCAAGGGTACAGAAGGAGTGGACCCAAGTTCAAGGTGGGATTCGGTCCCCCTTCAAGGGTGGAGAGTCTGGGGCATCCCCCAGTCTCCCCAGGATTGCCAAGTAAGCGCATCCATTTCGACAACCCCTCCAAGAAATAAGCAAAAGTAAAACAGAAATAGACAAACAGACAAATTACAGGACAGGCAGTTAAACAGCACAGTTTTCTTACCTTCGGAGTCTGGGGTCTCAGGGGCCTCTTGGGTTATCCCGGACGAGCCCCCAAATGTTATGCCAAGTCACGAGAAGGCCACCAAGAAGGCCACCAAGAAGGCCACCGAGACTCAGACATTCCGAAATGCAAAACCAAGGCAAGGCTTTATTCAAGCAAGCTGCAACTGGGGCCTCGTCCTACCCACCAACACAGCAGAGGTTAGGAGTTAGCCCTGAGCTGAAATTGCACACTGCTTATAAAGGCAAAAAACAAAGTTCCAGCAATCAGGTGTTCAAGCAAGCAATATTAGGACATGGGTACAAATCTGATTGGCTCAGGGCTCGAGGCACAGGGCTCAAGGCATTCTGGGGGCGGTTAGAGTTAAGCATTCCCAATGGTTAGAGTTCTTGACCGGCTGGTCCCTAATAAGCTTGGCCTGGATTTGCTTACAGGGCCAGCTTATCTCAAGTTCGCGTGGTGAAGTGTGGCCTGACTTCAAAATGGCTTTAGTCTGGCTCTTCAAAACGAAGGGAGGAAGGAAGGAAGGAAGGAAGGAAGGAAGGAAGGAAGGAAGGAAGGAAGGAAGGAAGGAAGGAAGGAAAGAAGGAAAGCAAATAGATAAACAGAATGTGTGGATGCTATAAGGTTGGACTGGATGCACTTCTTGGATTCTTTGCAGGCTCAGAGCATTGGATCATCTGTGGGAATATCTGAAGGGATTAAGGTATAAGACTGAGAAGTCTTTTTGGTGTACTGTTTTATCTTTCAAAGGCAAGCTTGGCTGTGTGCGACACACCTTCAATCCTATTACTTTTGGTTCAAACCAGTGCTTGAAATAATCTCACGAGCCACATCCAACTAAGATGTTAATTGGTGTGGTTCAGAAATCGCATCAGAAACTTCTCTCTGATTTGTTCATGTCCAAAGGTGGCTGTGGGGGGATGGCTATACAGATTCCCAGGGATCAGAGAACAGAAGCAGAGTCCTAGAGCCCACAGTCAGTGCCTGGCCCACCTGATCCACATCTCATCCATGAAGATGAGCTCCGGGACCCCACCCTTGCTCCATCGTCTGGCCATGCAGATTCTACTGAGCAACCCCGCCCTGGCCAACTCTGCCTTTAACAATCTTTCTGTGCTGCTGTTCCCTTCACTCTTTATGGAGGCCTATACTGGTGCCTGAGCCAGCCGGCAGCAAAAAGGAAATCCTGAATAAGGGGGGACAAGGATTAAAGAAAAGGAAAAAATACAAGACAAGAGAAAAAAGACAAGAGGCAAAGATAGGGTACGGTGGTCTGCAGCTCAAGATTGTAACTCAAGGTTGCAGCCATGCTTATTCTTGTCTTCCAGCTTATATGCAGTATGAAAACCAGGAAATAGCATAGGCTTAAAATTCCAGAACACAAAAAGGCTTGGAGTTAGCAATACCTGATAGCTAAAACAGGATGAGGTTGGTTAACATCATAATGGACTCCAGAGCAATATCTGATGGCAGCTAAGAAAGGATGAGGTTGGTTAACATAAGAACGGACACATGGCAGACATAGTAAAGCATTTCTGATTTTCCATTAAGCCAAGTCCTTGTATGTCCTTGAAAACACAGCCAGAGGTCAGGAAGAATTTAGGTGCTGGCTCGGCTCCCAACATCTCCCCTGTGTTTCTTTAAAGAAGCGAACCCGCCTGTCTTAGGTTGGGTGTGTCTCCTAGCTTGCCTTACCAGTCAAGGGGAAACTTCTTCAGAGCAAAGCTGAAGGCCCAGTCTTAGGGCGGTCAAACAGGGGATCCCCTTACCCATCTCTGGCTGCAGTTCCTCTCAGGGGAAATTCATTTACTTGGAGCTTGATCTTATGCAACTGGTTGGCTAAACTCGTAAAACAATTTTGCAATATGTGTACAATGCAAGGAAGGCATAGGCAATGTCACTAACAGCCCCTTAACATTAGTCAAAGAAGAGATATACTGTTGAAGTTGTTCAAACAGTTCTTTTGCTGTTTTTGCCATTTAAGAGTCCAGAGGCGGAGCTTGTTCTAGTCTAGCTATTTGCCTATGGAGTTGAAAGAGATCTAAGGACAAATTATTATGGTGCCAAATACCATTCAGATGTGCTACAACTTGTTTCCAAGGATAGCTTGACCCATTATATTTATGGAGGATCACACAGATAAAGTAAAACCCAGCATGACAGCGCACCCATTGCAAAGTTTGTAAAGCATGAATTTGTTCTCCCAGAGACAACACAAATTCATACAATGCTTCTAATTTTTGTTCTACCTTATCCTCACTCCTGCCTTGAAAGTGCAGGGCTTGCGTACTATTATGAGCAAGCTGATTAACATAGTGAGCTGTTTGCCCACTTTGTGTCAAACCACAGTAGCTGCTGCTGCAGAGGCAGCCAAGGAAGTAAAGGCTACAATGCCTGCTATCAATAGCCCTATAAATTATCTAGGGCACATGAGCTCTTTTAAATGTTTTAACACTTGAATACCTGTTTCTTCATACAAAGCTTCAGATATGTTCACAGGAATCATGACAAATGGAGGCTGCTTAATAACAATTATAGAATCAGTAAGACCATTATACAACAAGCAACTTGTAAAAGAACAGTTAGTACAAGTAACATTGAAATACATGGCTCCTATAGAAATATTGACTCTGGTGCTGGTTCCAGATCTGGAAGAGCCCCTGCATGATTCTGAGTAGATCCTGGCCCAAGCACATAGCCTCTGTCCAGACTTGCGGGATTCTCTGCTATCACATGCCGAGCACACCTGGTTCACCGATGGCAGCAGCTTCATTCTGGATGGAAAAAGGTATACGGGTGTGGCAGTTACCACAGACACTGAGATAGTGTGGGTGAAGGCACTCCCACAGGGAACTTCTGCACAAAGAGCAGAACTAGTGGCACTAACAAAAGCCTTACAGATGGGAAAAGGAAAGAGACTAAATATCTATATGGACAGCTGATACGCTTTTGCCACCGTAAGTGTTATTGTTATAATTTTCTTTTTGCCTTCTTTCCTTGCTAGCCAGGCTAATGTTGATGCTATTTTGGCAGCTCACTCCAAAGTGGAGTGATCCCCCTTATTTTAGCAACTAGCAGGAATCCTGTAAAATCCCATGCAAGAAGGCATTGGTAGTTTTGTTCTTGCTCAGGAATATGGGTATAGCCACCTGACCCTTAGAGCACAGCTGGGAAGTTTATGTGTTATTTTGTTTCGGACATTTGGATCTTAAACACTATACAGCTAATGGTAAGTCTGTGTAGCTGAAAGTTAATTTCCAGTTTGAAGTAATCCTGCAGTCCCTTGGTAAAGTAGACTAAGGTTATAGATTCCTGGCTAGGTAAGGTCAACCTCCCTTAGTCAGCCTGAAGAAGCTACAGAAGATGGATGATGTACACCCATCACCTCCCCTTTAAAACCAAGGGACCAGAGTTGTTTTTGATTACTACGTTGGGCCCTATTGGCCCATGCCTTATCTCTATATCATCCCTTAAACATGCAAGCCATTGAAATGGACAGAATGGAGCCATGATTGGCTCCCAAGGTACCAAAGACAAAGGGGGAAAATGAAGAGCCAGAGTAAAGCCATTTTGAAGTCAGGCCCCACTTTCCCACATGAACCTGAGATAAGCAGGCCCTGTAAGTAAACTCAGGACAAGCTTATTAGTGCCCAGCCAGTCAAAAACTCTAACTACTGGGAATGCTTAACTCTATCCGCCCCCAGAATGCCTTGAGCCCTGTGCCTCGAGCCCAGAGCCAATTAGATTTTTACCTGTGTCCTAATCTTGCTTGCTTGAACACCTGATTGTTGTAATTTTGTTTTTTGCCTTTATAAGCCCTGTGCAATCACAGCTCGGGGCTTCCTCCTAATCTCCGCTGTGTCGGTGGGTAGGATGAGGCCCAATTTGCAACTCACTTGAATAATGCCTTGCCTTGCTTTTGCATTTTGGAACGTCTGAGTCTCAGTGGCCTTCTTGGTGGTCTTCTCGGGACTTGGCATAATACTTCCTTCCTTCCTTCTTTCCTTCCTTCCCTTTCTCCCTCCTTCCTTCCTCCATCCCTTCGTCCATTCCTTCCTGCTGCCTCTCTCCCTCCATTTCTTCCTTCCAGTTTTTTGTATGTTGTACTGAAAATGATAACATTGTACTCAAGTTTTCCCTTTCTTTTTATTTTTGATGGGTTGATACAATAAATTATAGATCGGAAGGGATTGTCCCCAACTTTGAGGTTTGCTTACAACTCTTAAGAAAAACAATATCATACTTCAGTTCTTTCCAGGCTAAATTCAGTTTATATTCCTGATGGTGTGTGTGCAGGACACACGTACCCTTAAAGCATTCAGAAATTCCTGAGGCTCCAGAGCTATGATTGAACTGAAATGTGTAGCTCCAACTTTCCTGTTTCTTACATCCACACTGAAGTTTGGAGTTAGGTCCCCTGTAGACTCTACTTCTGTCCATAGATTCGTTTCTGATGCTGAGAAGAGCTTTCTTAAGAGAGAAACACAACTACACAGGCAGAGAAGAAAGGCTAGGAAGATCCTCTTTTGTAAATACCCAAGAGCCATAGGGCTCCTGGCTGTAGAATTGACATTTGTTCCTCAAATTACTGAAATGGGTACAGATCTGGACCTTCTGTTTTGTCTCCATACCTCTCAATGGCTGCATCAAGCCTGTCTGAATCTGAGCGAATCTCTCAGGGTCGATGCTTTTCTGCCACCAACTTTGAGGTCAGTAGCTCTACACAGGGGCAGGATAGAGTCCTCGTCTCAAATGGCCCAGCCTGGCCTTGTGGCTCAGGAGGTCTGCAGGGTGGCCATGAAGATGCAGTTTCCATAGAAACCGAAGAAGCGGAACTTGGAGCACTGGCTCAGGGTAGGCAGGATGCATAAGATCTCTGAATCAGTGATACAACATCACTCCTGGGCCAGAGTCTCAAGGGTGTGGGCTACATGCTCCAGCAGGGCTTGCAGGGGCTCAGGACTGACGTCGTCCATGAACAAATGCCTCAGACGCAGGTGCTTGAGCTGCCTGGTGTAGCGACAATGGGACAGAAAAAAAGTTTGGACTCCATCATCATACAATGACTCAGAGACAAGGCCTACAAACGTGGCAGGCTCCTGAGGGTGGAGGGCATGTTTTCATGACAGAAGATGGTAACTTGCACATGAAGCTCCTGTAGATGCTTCAGCGGCTCCAGATATGCCTCTGATTTGGGGCTGAAAGTGTAGAAACCTGCACCCATCATGGAGAATTTGAGGATGTGAAGCTATTTCATTTGACTCAGGTAAGCTGCCAATTTTTTCATGGCCATCTTTGCTAGTCAAGTCTATGGTTATGATCAAGGCTTGTTCTTCAGTCATCCCCGAAGAGCAACTCAGTGTTGTCTTCTCATTCAGATTGTCTGGATAGGATATTTGGACCATGGAGGTATATCCTTGTGTCCAGAACTCAGGGTACTCATTCCGCAGGTTGAACACTTTTAGTTTCAACCTACTGTGGCGCTCCTTCTTGGCAAGAAGCAGATCAAGCGCATCCGGGACAGCCTTGAAGGTTTCCAGTTCTGGTGACTGTTACAGGTCCCCCAGGAGAAGGCAGGGGAAGGGCCAAGCCTGAACCATGGCCTTCAGCACCTCTCTGTGGTCCCCAGTGTATACCTCCATGAAGAGTGAAGGAAAAAGCAGCACCAGCAAATCGTCCAGGGCAGAGATGGCCATGACTGGGTGGCTCAGCAGACTCTGTTTGGTGAGATGCTGGAGCGAGGGTGGGGTCTCCTCGGTCATCTTGGTTGATGAGATGTGGATCAGGTATGCAGGGCTCTCTGGATCCCAGCAGGGCCAGGCACTGGCTGTGAGCTCCAGTACTCTACTTTTGTTCTCTGATCCCTGGGCATCTTTATACCCCCAAGTCCCAGCCTCCCTATCCCATCTCAACCAATCAGAGAGCAGCTTCTGATGGGATTTCTGAGCGACACCTGGCCTGCATAGACAAGGTGTCACTTCTGGATTAATTCAAACTGAACTCCCAATGCAAGAGTGATAGGGTTAAGGGCATGTTCCCAACCTGCTCTTGGCAACGTACCTTGAAGCAAAAAGGATTCCCACCCTATCCCTCAATCCCTCCATGCATTCCCATGATACTTCACTGCCCTGGGCCTGTGAAGGAACTGAAGATAGCACCCAGCCCAGCTCTATAGCATCCACAGAGCCTGCTGGACATTCCGTGTCTGTGATTTTTCCCTTCAGTACCTAAGTTTTTCCTTCCTTCTTCCTTCCTTCCTTCCTTCCTTCCTTCCTTCCTTCCTTCCTTCCTTCCTTCCTTCCTTCCTTCCTTCCTTCGTTTGCTTTTCTTCCTATTCTATTTCTTCTCCTTTTCTTTTCCATCCTTCTTTCTTCTATTCCATCTTCTATCTTTTGTTCCTTCCTTCTTCTTTCCTTCCTACTGTTTTGTCCTTTCTTTTCCTTCCTACCTAGTTCCCTACATGCTTGCCAGCCTTCATACCTTCCTTCTTTCCTACCTTTCAGGTTTCCTTCCTTTCATTTATTTCCCTTTTTCCTTCTTTCTTTATTTCTTCCTTCCTTGTTCATTCATTCCTTTCTCTTTCCTCTTCCTTCCTTTCTCCCTCTCTCTCTCTCTCTCTCTTTTCTAAAATAGATTTATGACTTAATTAGTAGAGTGTGGTCATTTCCCACAAAAGTTCATGGATGGTACCCAAGTCCTGAGTTCCATCCCCAGGGATGGTTCAAAAATAAAATTTGAACAATGACACATTTCCAAAGACAAAAATATCTAGATCAAATGTTGGAGAAAATGTGTGTGTGTGTGTGTGTGTGTGTGTGTGTGTGTGTGTGTGTGTGTGTGTTGGTATGGGGAGGATTAATATCAAATAGGAAAGAACCTCCCACGAGAGCAAGAGAACTATTTCTTCATCTCCTACACATTTTAGGTTGAGATTCTTCCATAGTTCATGCAGTCATTGTTGAGATTTGGTGAAAATAGCATGAGAATGTGGGTAATACTTCAATTGCTTTTCTATAAGAAATATTCACTACCTATCTACCCAGGTACAGCAAAAGAAAGAAGGCAAGGAAGAAAAGAAGAAAAGAAAGAAAGAAAAAGAGAGAGAAAGACAGAGAGAGAGAGATGGGGTTTGGGAAAGAGGGAGGAAGGGAGAGAGGAAAAGACACAGAGTTGCAATACCCTGAAGCCTGTGGATGCTGTAAATTTGGGCTAGGTACTCTTTTTGTTTTTTTTCAGGGTCGGGGCAGTGGGATGTCTGTGCAAATTCTGAAGAGATTAATGGATAAGAGTGGAAAGTCTTTTTGTGCACTGTATTTTGCATTTCAAAGAGAAGCTGGGCAGTGTGGTTGGAGCCCCTAATCTTATCACTTTGTATTGGAAACACAGTTGGAATTAATCTGGGGAGTGACACCCTATCTAGGAGAGTGACACCCTGTGTAGGCGTGCTGGGTGTGGCTCTGAATTTGTTGACTTGTTTTGTCTTTCTGTCTACCTATCTTGATCTGTCGCTGTATCTCTGTCAGTCTGTCATCTCCTCTCTCTGTGTCTGTGTCTCTGTCACTCTGTCTCTCTGTGTCTTTCTCTATCCATGTCTCTCTCATAACTTTCATGGCAAGGTTTTCAGCCAATGCATTTTGTTGAGGTTATTAATACCCAGATATAGTTCTTCCTTCCCCCAAATAGAAATTTGTCTTTCAGTAGTTTTTTGTCCACTTTCCGGCTGGTTGGTACACAGCTGACTCTACTAGAGAAACTGATTTTTGTTCACACATTTCAGTTTTATGTATTGAATTAAAACCAAAATGAGCAAGGTCTTCGATTTTATTGGCTTAGCTCGTGAGTTGGCATTTCACTCATCCCTCTTCTGCTGTGAGGGAGGAATTACAGGGCTAGAATTATTGGTTAATGTGGTAGGACGTGAACAAAACATTCTAGAGTGGTTTTTGCAGCCTTAGATGGTCAGAATTATCCAAGTTTCTCCATCAGATTACAACTGGGTGCCTGGGAGTGTTTCTTAAATGTGGACATTATGAACAGCAGTGACTTAGGCAGGCGTTGAGGTCTGCACTAATGTGGTTTCAGGCTTTGCCCTCTTTGTTGAGCCAGAACTACATATCCCAGAATTCCCTTGTTCAAAATGACCTCCAGCTCCATGGGACTGGGATGGTAGAACAGACATAGTAGCTACTAGGCTCTGACGGAGCAGGTCACCAGGGCCAGTGTAGCTCATATCAGGTCTCCTGGCTCTCCTGGAGCAGAATCAATAGTTGTCTGGCATTCTGAAGTCTACATGCGGATCATAGGTGTGTGCATTGTCAGGGTGTAGGGCGCCATCTTCTCAGTGAGGTCATCACTTCTTAGAATTTGGAAGTAATGGAAGATCACTGCAGATTGCAGTTTTCCCTCCTGAGCTGTAGCTCATCCATGCTCTCCTTTCTACCCAGTTTATATATTATTTGTTCATTTATTTAATCTAATTTTTAACCATCTGCAAGTCCCACTGTGTGTAAGTGATGTTTGCCACCCTCCCTCCCCGGCCCCCAGGTGGGACAGAAGCCTTGAAATGCTCAAGTTGGGATCCCCAAAAGACCACCAGAAACCAAGACCAATGCAAGCAGCAAAAAGGGCGTTTATTTCTGGCTAGTTCGGTCTTCCACAAACTCAGTAAACTGAGGATGCTAAGAGGCCCTGAGCCTAGGGCTTCCAGCTGTTGTATACATTCTTTGGGAAAGGCAGGGACTTAGCATACATCATAGCATTTTTTAATTAGATACCAGAAACCACACCTGGGTGGGGGAGTTCTGGAATAATTCCAAAACTTGTTTCTCTTCTCTGCTGGTCAATCTTATAGTTGTTTACGGTTTTTCTGTGAACTCTCTGTAAGATTTTATGGTCTTTACTGGGAAGTGAGGGGTGGGGAGTAGGGCTTACAGTAAGGTCAGTCAGATACAGAATGGGGTCTTAGTACAATATGGAGTTACTCTGGTCCTTCACTGTGGCTCTATAGCCTTTCTGTAGAGCTGTGCACTCATCTGGAGCCTACTTGCGTACTATGCAAATCTCTGCAATAAGTATCTGTTCCAGGTTATCATGGCACTTTTGGATTTCCTGATAAAACCTTGACTTGTGGTTCACCTTTATGAAGCAGGGCCACATTTTAAGGTGCAGCAAATTTTGGACTATCATGCTAAAAAGGAAGAATCATGATGAAACCCTGACTCAAGTTGAAAGAGATGGAAAAAGGAGTTACACAAAGGAAAAAATTGTCAAAGTGAAGCATCTAGAAAATAAAACCAAGCCAGATGCAGGGGTTCTCAGTGCAGATCTGAGAGAGGGATTATGAGTACCAACAGGTCCTATCATATTGCAGAAAAAATTTCCCCACAACAACCAACACTACCTTCAGCTTCATTTTTATCCTCAGGACCAGAGATAAAGGAGTATGAAATGATCTCAGGAAGGTCCCCAACACAACACTACATGCCAGAATTTCCCAGTTGAGTCCTGTGCATTTTCTATGTGTATCAAGTGTAGTCCAGTTGACTTAACTTTTTTTTTTTTTTGGTGCCCAAAATCTGTGGTGCTGAGGAGGGATAAGGAACAGAGGGGTGCGGCACAAGGAGGAGTTCTGGCTCAGGGCTTTGCCACATGAATCAGGCTCATAAGCAAGGCAATCTCAAAACACCAGCTGACCAGAGACATGCAAAGGTGGTGGTCCTGGGAGGGAGGGGAACTTGCCATACTACATTTGAAAAAAATGCTGGGCACGAGTAGCTCACAGTTGTCTTCATAGCAACTCAGGAAGCTAACATCGAAGATCAAGTTCAAAGCCAGCCAAGGCAGAAACATTCTACTCAGAGAAAGCTGGAAGTAGTGCTGTTGCTCAAGTGGTAGAGACATAGGCTTGAACAAGAGAAGCTCAGGGACATCACTCAGGCCCAGAGTGCCAACCTCAGTACTAGAACACACACACACGCGCGCGCGCACACACACACATAGAGAAAGGCTGCAATTCACCATGTCACCTTGTGAGTGCAAGGCATCTTGGTCCATGACACCACTTACATCTTTCTCCCCCATCTCTCCCAACCCACCCTCTCATGTGTGCTAGTTTCATTTCCACATTTAGGCATTGAATATGAGAAATTCATTTGCCCACCTTCCCTCTGTCCATTCATTTACCCTGATTCCCCTTGACCTCCTTCTTCTCCCCCACACCACAAGTAGTGGTATTTTCTCTCTCTCTCTCTCTCTCTCTGTTTGTGTGGGTGTGTTTGTGTGTGTGCCTGTCCTGGCACTAGAACACAAGGACTGTGCATTATCATTAAGCAAGTATGCTTAAGGCTAGTGTTCTACCACTTGAGACACAGTTGCACTTCCAGCTTCTTGGTGGGGGTTTATTGGACATGGAGTCTCAGAGACTTTTCCTGCTGGGGCTGGCTTTGAACTGTGGTCCTCAAAGAGCAGTCGGCCACCTGATCAGCAAGGATTTGAGGATTGACAGTGTGCCAAGAGCTGATATACTTTGGTTTTCTTCAAATATCTCTGAACCATCAGAAAACTGGAACTAAGTTCATAGTAAATAGAAAGAACCAAAAATATATGAAACGAAATTCAAATTGACCTGTCTCTAGCTACAACTTCTCACTGTGCCATTACTAGAAAAATGAGTAAAAGCTGCTTATTTGTTGAAATGATTCCAACTATGTAAACTAATATCTAATGGCAAAAAATACCCGCTTGAACAAATATGTAAGATTCTTCTTAGGAGGGCTTAATTTGCCCAGGGAATTTTCTATCCCTAAAGCCATGCACACAATTTATATCAGGCCTTATCAAGATGATGTAGCACTTGGGGACAAAGATGCAGCCCAGAAGCCCTGCACTGGAGGCCAAGATGGAGAAGACCTCCACAGCCACCATGACCTTGCCCTTGGCACTGTGGTAGACAGGCAGGAAGGTGAGCCACACACTGCAGAACACCAGCATGCTGAAGGTCAGGAACTTGGCTTCATTAAAGGTGTCAGGCAGGTTCCTGGCCAGGAAAGCCATAGTGAAGCTGGCCAGAGCCAGGGAGCCCAGGTATCCCAAGACACAGTAGAAGGTAGTGAGGGAACCCTTGTTACACAGGATGATGATGTGTCCATGTTCAGAGTTTGCATCTGTGTCAATGAAGGGAGGAGAGGTTCCCAGCCAGAGTCCACAGAGAGTCACCTGGATCAGGGTGAAGATGGGAATGATGAAGTTAGGAGCCCCTGACACCAGCAACCACCTCATCTTTGTCCCTGGAGAAGTGACCTTGAAGGCTAGAACCACAGTTACAGTTTTGGCTAAAACAGCAGAAACAGCGACAGTGAATACAACCCCAAATGTGGTTTGCTGTAAAATGCAAGTGACTGTGTTGGGACGGCCAATAAAGAGCAAGGAACAGAGGAAACAAAAGATGAGGGAGAAGAGCAGGATGTAGCTGAGAGCCTGGTTATTTGCCTTGACAATGGGGGTGTTGTGATGTTTCACAAAGACCCCAAGAACAGCTACTGTGAGTGTAGATAAACCAAGAGCCATGCAGGCCAAGGCCATCCCCAAGGGCTCCCCATAAGCCAGGAAGCTTACAGTTCTTGGGAGGCACTGGTTTCTCTGTGTGTTGGCATATTGGTGATCTGGACACTTCACACACTGCTCCATGTCTGGTGAGGAAGACAAATAACCATTAGTTCCTTTCCAGTGCTTAAAATGAAATTAGGAAATCGCTACCTAGAAAAAAAATTCTGACATATTGATAATTACTAGCATCAACTTCATTTGACCAAGTATAACCAGACATGTTTAGCATTATTTTTTCATAACTTCATCATGTTCCTACACTTGGCTCCAAATTATAGTTGAAACTATTAATTTGCAATGAAAATCATTCATTTTCTTCTTTGCCATTCCTAATGTCCTAATAATAGTTTTAGACATCTCTTCATTCTTCCATAATATTTTTCAGCCTTTTTTTTACACAACTCAAATTCCTTATTTAAAATGAAGACTAAAAGATGTTGCATTTTTTTCTGTCTCTGTGTCATATAGATAGGAGCAGTGTGGTCCTTCCTTGTAATTGTGATATTTGCTTCTCCTACTCACCTGTAAAGCACTAGAAAACAGAGAATATAATCATTCTTTGAAGTCAGGCCATGTACAAGAGTTGAACCAAACGAGTGCATTTTCTCTTCTTTAATAACAGTTCTGGACAACTAGGAAATAAAGATCTGTGTTTTCTTTATAATGTAAAAAAATTGCAAAACATAGAGGCCTCATTCTTAAAAGGATTTTGTATTTCATAAGATAGAAAATATGCTAACATTACTGAGTATTTAAATAAACATGCATACATTGTATAAGAAAAAGTTAATCCTATACACAATTCAGAGCCCATGGTTTTTTTTTTTTTTTTTCAAGAAGCAGTATCATCCATTGTTGTAATTAAACTACTAAGTGAATGAAGGAAGACTTTGACTACAATTCCAATACATAACATTGGTAGTGCTTTTCATGGTTTTGGGGGCACTAGGATAAAACCTGTATTTCTCTCTCTGCCGTGAACTTACCTGTCTCATTAGCCATCTCATTCTCTGAGCAAGGGGTACAATCAAAGCAACAGGCAGCTTTTCCCTCCTGAAGGGATTTCCTGAATCCAGGACCACAACTCTCACTGCAGACAGAATGAACAGGCTGAGGAACATCAAATATGTGTCAGAAACTATTAAGGCTTTTCCTAACATTCCCAAAGTTTCCTTAGTTGAACGACTTTGATTCTTTAGAGTAGTATATCAATACACATAAATCCAGTCAGTGAATTGAATGCTGCTATGGATTCCACATCCTGTCACCACAAAAGTTTTATGTGTTACCTAATTCAATTATTCCTCTCATGAAAGAGATCTAAGTAGCAGCTCAATTAATCATTAAATGAAACTACCAGCAAAGGGAACTAAGTAAACCTTTCAAATACATAAAGAAATTCCTTTGGTACTTCGTTGGTGTTAGAACTCCGCTAAGAAACATGCAATGTGTATTTTATGACAATATTCAAAATTCACATTTAGAAACAAACTGAATTTTTCTTGGAGGGTGCTGATCCAGGAGCTTGAAGTCAGTGTCAAAGCAATGTCCTTGAGCTATTCTGTTTTCAAGATAAATGATCGGCCACTTGATCCACAGCTCTAGCTTAGTTTTGAGGTGTTTTAGTGACATAGATTCTCACATATTTTTTGCCTAGTGGGGCTCTAAAATGAGCTATAATCTGAGATCCGAGGATGTCAGCCTCCCAAGTAGAGAGAATTAGAATCATCAGCCAGCACCCAGGACCTCTTTTGTGGTGGTTAAATGAAGAAAAGGGTCTCACAGGTATTCCTGATGGGCCTGAATTCAAACCATGACATTCAGAACTGAAGAGCTACTATTGAGGTGCCAGACTTTGAAGTCAGGCCCCACCACGTGAACGCCATTTTAGAATCGAACCCTGAGCCAATCAGATTTGTACCTGTGTTCTAATCTTGCTTGCACAGCTGATTGTTGTAACCTTGTTCTTTGCCTTTATAAGCCCTGTGTAATCACAGCTCGGGGCTTCCTCCTAACCTCCGCTGTGTCGGTGGGTAGGACGAGGCCCGAGTTGGCAGCTCGTTAAATAAAGCCTTGCCTTGCTTTTGCATTTCGGAGTGTCTGAATCTCGGTGGTCTTCTTGGGGGTGGTCTTGCGACTTGGCACAACACTATTACAGGAGTCAGTGCTGGCATTCAATCAGGTATACAATTGACTTACTTATATGCTCTTAAAATCGTTACAATTAAGTAACAACTCACCTCTGTAGTTCCTATGGCCCACTCTACCAAATCTTCAGATAAAGATAGTTGATGATCATGTAGAGCAAATGGAGAAAAATGTCCTATTTTCACCTTAAGATCAAGACCTTGTGGAAAATTCCAAATGTTCACAATGTCATACTCTGCCTCCAATTTTTTTTTGTTATCTAAAATCACCTGATCTCCAGCAGGATTCTGAAATTGGGTGTTCTTCAGAAAAGGGTGCAGCTACAAGAGACACATCATCTTATGTTGAAGTATATCCCAGTGGTTAGACAGAAACGCTAAATTAAGAAAAGCTCCTGAGAAGGTTGGGACTAGATTCAGATCCACTGCATCAGTGACAAGCGTGAGCCCAGGCTTAAGCTTGCAATAAAGACTCTAATGTGCTTTAAAAAATAGAAAAAAGAAAAGACATAGAAAAGCTCCTGAGTGTCTTTAATCTCTGATTCAGAATTCAAGAGAAGCACAGACACCTGATAACACACTCCAGAAGAAAGTCTTTGGAGGAATAAGAATAATTTTCCTGAAAGCTGGTCACACAGCAAAGTGCTAGAAGGCCTCTTTTCAAGAGTACCCTATTTCATTTAAATAAGCATAAATGCATCAATTTTCAGGTGCCTAGAGTTTTCCACAACAACTAATTTTATGGGTGTCAGTAGTTATAGCTTGAGCTTGTTCAGGTTATATAATACCTAAAGGAGAATGAATCTAGATTACTTATGAAAAATAGAGATACTTGTGCTCAGCAGGTCATCCTTAGAAACTCATAGGGAAAAGGTGATTATACTGTTTTCACAACATTACCTATGTGTATGTGGAAATTATTAGTTACTAGAATAAGGTATACAAGTATGGAATTGATTTCTTTCTTGCTACTGGCCTGTTTTCCATAAGAGCACAGGAGTATGTCTAGAAAACCTCACAGACATTTATAGAAATTTAATTTTTTTTACTTTGGGGAACATAACTAAAAGATTTATTTTCATGTGGTAAGGAAGTCCGCTAGGAATGGACTGTGCTTATTGTGCGTGCCATTCAAAATAGAAGGTCTTACCTGTGCAGGGGAAGGCACTGTCTCATTCCTGTTTTCTATTGTTTGTACTTCTGTTTCATGTAGTAGCATCTCATGGAGAGCCTGGGCCACAGCATACACAGCATTGTATATATTGTAACTGTCTCCAGACATAGTCATGTCAAAAATGTGCCCTGGCAACCAATCCAAGGAGGCTTTGTGAGGACAGTTCTCCCATGTTACACAGTCAGACTCAGAATCTGAGCAATTAAAAGAGTGAAACCACAGCCGAGCAAGGAAAAAGTCTTCTCGGTATGTGGAAGGGTTCACTGCCTTGACAAAATCTGTGAATCCGGAAACATCTGGGTGATGGTGTGAAAAAGTGAAAGGGACATGGAATGAACCTCGCATGAAAAATCTCCTCCTCATGGGTAACTCCCACTGTGAGTTCAGGATACATACTTTACCTTTTATTAAATACTGCTCAATAAACTCCATGAAATCTAGTGCATATTCCTTATCACCGTATATGATGAGGACATTTGCTGAAGATTTGTTAATCTGGTTATACCGTGCCATGGTTTCAAATGATAAGCTATAGTTTTGGATTGCTAGCTCGAAGGCTACACAAACTCTGTTCTTGTCCATCTCTTCTTTCAGTAGATGAAGAATCCACAAGCCATTATCATCTAGAAAGGTTAACAGTCCCACCCAGTTCCATCTGAAGTAAAGCAGTAAGGAGACCATGGCAGTGGCTATGGACATGTCCTTTGAGGCCATCTGATAGAGAGCAGGGAACTTCCTGTGGTCATTCAAGGCCTGATCAAAAGGCCCAATGGTGAGCTAAAAGGCATGAAAATTGGATGCTCCATGAATGAGAATATTTCTATCCATCACAATCTCAGCCATGATGTATATTAAATAACCTGTCGAACTAGGTGACAGGATTTTCTTTTACTGTTTGAAATAACATTAAAAATTTTAATATATGTGCAACATGTCAATTTGTTACTAAATTGTCTCTTTATCTCTGTCACTACTTCCAATGAATCCTCCTTTCTATTACACTCCCAGCTATATATTCCTAGTTCCATTTTTCTATATGTACCTGGAATAGTATGTTGTATTTTGCCACCCATCTATTTCCTATTCATTTGGTCCTTTGCACATCTCCTTAACACCCGCACCCTTCAGACAATACTTGCTATATTTGTCTGGTGTTCATTTGTATATAATTTGTTATTTGATTAGAGAGATTGTAGCATGGAATTCCACATTTATGGTTTAACCTACTTCATAGGTTAATCATATATATATATATATGCAATCACCTATATAACTGATATGTGTTCTACCCTTATATCATATTTCATATTTGTATGTTAGATTTAATATTTATAAGTGAGAGAACAAATGCCTCCTTTCTCTTCCAGGGCCTCACTTTCTTCTTTCAACATAATATCTTTCACATTCTGCTGGGCAGGTGTGTGTGTGTGTGTGTGTGTGTGTGTGTGTGTGTGTGTGTGTACAGGACTATTAACTGTCAGAGCCCCATGCACTTTCTTGGATTTTTCCTCAAGACTTGAACCACACGTTACTTCCTGATTTTTGCAGGGTAATTAGATATATGTTTCCTAAGTAGCTAGGTTTACATGTGTGAGACACCAACACCCAGCTCAGCATACCTTTACACTTTAAAGTCATTTCCCATATCCTAAATTTTTAAAAACAATTATTCATAATTTAAAAAACTCCAAATAGTCCCTTTTTATGCTCTGAATTTTTAATCCTTTTCCAAATGATGGGAGCATAGATAGCCCATTTTCTTGAATACTTATTCCTTGATATCACAAAATTTGGTAGAATCATGAATGCAGTCACTATTTCTCATTCTCTTCTGAACACCTGAAATGGCACCAAATCAGACACTCCTCCCAACCTCACCTGTGGAAACCTGTAGAGGTTCAGCAATGTGCCTATCTGGGCAGATGTTACTCCTGATGGTCCTGTAAGTGCTCCTATAGATTTGCTGCCAATTATACACGAGTAGTTAGGAACAGTGTAATTCCCAAAAAAGCAAATGAAGGTATTTTTAAATGTTGTTAGCAATCCTTCTTCAACATTACAGATATCAAATCCCAGAGTTAAATTATGTAAAAGAGCAGGAGTTTTGTTGATCTCTTCCATAGCAAAAGTCAAGGCCAAAACAAACTGATAGTTCTTGAAGGTAAGCCTGTGTAATTAGCATAGAAATTTCAGAGTAGTTGAAACTTATTATTTTGGTGGACTGAATCCTTGCTTTTCTGCCTAGGAATATGTTAAAACACCACCCATAATGGAGATGGAAAGTGTATATAGTGTCTAATGATGCATATAAATTAGATAAGGATATGCAGGTAATTTGTTATGAGATTCAGAAAGTCACTTATGCCAAGAATAAGAGACTATTTGTTCCCTGCTACTTCAGGTACAGCAGTGAAAACCTCTTGCACACTAAAGAAGGAATAAGCTATCATGAGACACCAAATATTCATTTTTTGCTCATCAGACAATATATTTTTATTAATTTAGTTATTTAATTTTTATTATTATTATAGAGGTTATATAAAGAGGGATTATAGTTACATAGTTCAGGTAATGAATAAAGAGAATAATCCTTTTTGAACCATGTCTCCCCTTATGTCGTTTTCTCCTGGTATTTTCCTTCTGTCCCTACCCACAAGATATACACTTCATTTTCCATCTACTGTCTAGTGGGCACCACTATTGTACTTGTTCACCTTTCTTCAACCTTTTATGTACACTGCATTATCCACTCAAATACAAACAGGACAAAAGGAAAAGAAAACAAAAACAGCAACAATGGCAACTGAAAATGTCTCCTTTCCTTGGAGTTCATTTCATAGAGCATTATTTTCTATAACCATCTGCACATAGCTATTAAGGATTTGTCAACCACTCCTACGCCTATACTCTTTTGGCCTCAGTGTGTGAATGCCTAGAGTCCTACAAAATTATCAGAGACACCAAATATTCTGTTGTGGTTTTCTTGGAGTAACCACCTCCACCTGTCCCAGGGCCAGGCCAAGTAACAAATCCTCAGTTGAAGAGCATTTTTCAGAAGCATAGTGTCATTTAAAATTCCATAGCAAGCTCTGCTCACAGACCCAACGTATTGAACAGCTTCCTGTGACATTAACCAGGACAAAAGCTCAAATATGAGACATGGAATTTTATTTTCTCTTATCTAACAAAACAAAAGGGATGCATCCAACTTTGAGGACCTCATCTTGGAGAAAGGAGCCTCCAACATGGGGGATGAGGAGAAAATTGTAAGCAAGCTTTATGTTGAAATGCCAGTTCTAAGGACACCATTGTAAAATGCAATGATCACTACTCTCTTCCTAATACAGTTAGATTGAGAAACTGGAAAGCAAAAATACAGGGGAGTAAAAATGACCAAAGTAACTTTCTATCTGACATGTCTGTGAGTATAAAGGTATGTGTGTGTAAGCCCATACATTCTTATGAAATTAAAAACTTGTTGTTTTCAGAAGGAAACAATAGAGGAAGGATGGAAATCCAAATGATAGGATAAAGTGATTAAAAAGAAGCGTTTATATAAGTGAAATTTCATAATGGAAGCCTATCATGTTAATTTATGTCTTCTCAGGGTGAGAAAATAGTGAGCTTGAAGAAAATCTAATTGAATGTACACATATGGAGGATATGTTGATAAGGTTTTGTGAAAAGTTGACAACAGTATTACAAAAAGCAAATAATACCATTTGGGGGCTTTAGTTCTGCTGATGAAAGGGATAGGAGGCCAGGGGAGAGGAAATAGAGAGCATTCATCTAGTGTGCATCTAGAGTTCCCTCAGAGATTTAAAATCCTGAGAATAAAACAGGACATGGAAATAAGATGACATGTTACTTACGGCTTGTCTTCATATTTGGAAGCATCGCTGTTACTGCGATCTGTTCCCAAAGTGTAGAGAGGGAAAAACGCAACAATCATCACATCTCCATCCATGTGTGCTTGTTGCTTCATGGTGGAAAAGCAGCTAGTGCCAGCCAAGGAATTGACAGGGAGTAGAAACTGGAGGAAAACGAGTATGAAAATCAAAGGGCACATCCCTGAAGCATCTGCCAAGCTGAAATTCTGGCTGGAACCGAGACACACAGTGTCCAGTATGTATAGTCATATATCTTTGTACAGGTGCACATGTGTCTTTTTATTAACCGGGAGATACACTGTTATCCATCTTTCCCTGTAGCTACTTGTGAATCCCCAGGGACAATGTGTAAACCCTTCTCTGAGGCTCTTCATCTGAGGCCTTGCATCCAGGAGAAAAATATTATTTGGAAAATGTGTTTGCCATTCTCCTTCTTCATCGCAGGTGCTGTGATTTCTCTCACATCACAGATAGTGAGGCCCCGGGGATGAAGTTATTTTTGATATCTATGTTTTCACATCTGTGTCCAGAAACTTTTTGCATGAAAGCCATTTGGGATGAGCAACTGGATTGCAGCAGAGGCTGCATGGAAATGGCCAGAATACAATCTACGTCAAAGTTCCTAGTACATTGTACACACAGGGTCGGTTCACACACCCAATGTCCATTACAGCCACTAGATATTACTGGTGGATTCAAGCAGGTTTCAATAAGAATTCCATGTGCAAAGCCCGCCACAAAAGCACCCATTTACTAATGCCCAAGTAAGCAGCAAAGCCGCCAAAACCAGCAATTTCACTTCAAAAATTCAAGGTCCATGCCCAAATTGAGTTGCCCATTTCCATTCTGCACTTTTATCTTCTAACAGGTCATGTGTATTGAACTTTCAAACATAGATCAATTATTCCCCTGATATACTTGTCTGAAAACATGTAGTGATGGATGAAATTCCTCTTTATCATAAGGCTTAATCCATATTGAAACCAAGTCTATGTTTTCTGCTTGTTAAAATATATTAGAACCAAATTCCATGCAGACTTTAGTGACCCTGGAGAAGACAGCTTGCGCAGGGCAGTGAACACACTCTGCATGCCTGCAGTGTTAGGTGTGTATTATGGTACACTTGTCTATTGACATGGAGTGGCTATCACAAAATACTTATCACAGTCTGCAGGAAGGACTTGGCAGTATAAGAAATTTAAAAATGAAGGAGAAAAAAAAAACGCTTTCTAATGAGGTTGATAGTGGTCTATTATACCTGACTATTCATTACAATATACAGTATTTTATCACTGAATTTATAGATTCTTGGTAGCATATATATATAGAGAGAGGTCTTCTTGAGATATGAACATGTATGCATGCAACGAGCCTAAGCCTCAATGTAATAGTTGTGAATGATATCACAAATATATGTCTTGTGGAACAGACATACAGATTTGCCTAATGTGTCCATGCAACTAAATTCCCATGATTTGTGTGTAAGTGCACTTTTGTTCATTCTTGGCAGCGTTTGTTATTAGTCTTGTTGATGATAGATACTGTCACTGGAGTGAGATAAAATTCAGTGTCATTTGGTTTTGCATTTTTTTTCTGCCAAAGATGTTTAGTATATCTTTGTATGCTTTTTTGAAATCTTTGTATACTTTTGTGAGCCATATATACTTCTGTTTTTTTTCTATTTCCAGGAGTTTATTTTGATAAATATTGTTTTGTAAGATCAGATGCACATAGGCATTGCACCTAGCTTTTTTTTTTAATCAAAACTATTTATTTCCAACTTTCTTCAAAGTCAGAGTGAAATTGCAGCCCCTATCAGCTTCACAAAATGATCATTCCCTCTTCAGTGAGGGAGATAAACAATCACTATTGGTAGAAGTCATGGCAAAAATTATTACTGGCCTTGGCTTAACAAAATTTAAGAAGCATTTCTTTTCATTTTGGAAAGCATGATGCTTTTCAAAGATATTTGTAGGTGTTTGGTCCATGGCCTAAGGATAGATGTTACATGGATTTTATTTTTTGTTTTATTTACTTATATTTTTGTACTGGACTAGGGCTTGAATTCAGGGACGGGGCACAAACCCGGAGGTTTATTTATTTATTTATTTATTTATTAAATTTTGTTGACAAGGTGTTGTGCAAAAGGGGTACAGTTACATAATAGGGCAGTGTGTACATTTCTTGTGATATCTTACACCCTCGTTTTTCTTTCCCTTCCATAGATCAGGTAGATATATACATAAAATACACAGTGTACCAAAAACATATACAGAATCCACGTGGCATACGCCAAAAGAAATTCACCTAGAACTTTAAATATAACGTCAACAATAGAGTTTGCTTATCATTGTCTTATATGATCATACATACATAGCTTTTGAGCTATTGTGATCCACAGAGAGGTCTATTTTAGACCTTTTTATGTTTAGTAGTGGTTTGGTTTTAGTTACATAATGTAATGTCACTGACACAAACCTGTGGGAAATACCATTTGACAAGAAGTAATTTGTTTCACAGACCTGGTCTCTACTGTCTCCCCCTCCCCCTACCTTAACAGTCATATATCAAGGAGACCATGCCCCTTTGTTTGCTGTGTTCTACGCTTGTCTTGCTCAACATTATTTGTTCAAGTTCTTACCATATCCCTGTGAATACCAATATTTCATCATTTCTAATCGCTATGTAGTATTCCATTGTGTATAGGTACCACATTTTTTGGATCCATTCATCTGTAGAGGGGCACCTAGGTTGTTTCCCTATTTTGGCTATTGTGAATTGTGCAGCGATAAACATGGATGTGCAGATATCTTTTTGATATCCTGAGACCTGTTGTTCAGGATCGATACCTAGGAGTGAGTGGTATGGCTGGGTCTTTTTGAGGAACCTCCATACTGTTCTCCAAAGTGGTTGTACTGATTTGCACTTCTACCAACAATGGAGAAGGGTTCCTCATTCCCCGCATCCCCTCCAGCATTTGTTGATGCCAGAGTTCAGATATAGGACATTCTAACTGGAGTAAGGTGGTATCTCAGGGTTGTTTTTATTTGCATTTCCTTTACTGCAAGGGATGTTGAACATTTCCTCATATGTTTCTTTGCCATTTTTATCTCTTCTCCTGTGAAGGCTCTCTTTAGCACCTTTGCCCATTTCCTAATTGGTTTACTGGGCTTGGAGGGGGTTAGTTTTTGAGTTCTCTATAGATGACAGATATTAGGCCTAGTCTGTTGCTGTGCTGGTAAAGATCCTTTCCCATATGGTTGGCTGTCTTTCTGGTTTGGTGGCTATGTCTTTAGCTGTGCAGAAACTTTTTATTTTGTAGTAGTCCCATTTGTTGAGACTCTCCCCTATCTGTTGTTCCCCTGTTGTTCTTCCTGTGCCTATAAGTTCTAGCATCTTTTCTACTCTGTCCTTCAGTAGTTTCAAGGATTCAGGTCTGATGTTGAGGTCCTTGATCCGTTTTGAGTTGATCTTCATGCATGGTGATAGGCTAGGGTCTACTTTGCGTTTTCTACATATGGCTGCCCAGTTATCCCAGCACCAGTAGTTGAAAAGGCTATGTTTTTAACATTGTATGTTTTTAGTTCCTTTGTCGAATATCAAATGACTGTAAGAGTACGGCTTTATTTCTGGGTCTTCTATTCTATTCCATTGGTCTTCAAATCTGTTTTTATACCAATATCAGGCTGTTTTTGTTATGATGGCTCTATAATAGAGCGTGAATTCTGGTATTGTGATACTTCCTGCATTGCTTTTTTTGCCTAGAATTGCTTTGGCTATTCTAGGTCTTTTGCTGTTCCATATGAATTTATGGATTGCTTTCTCTATTTCAGTGAAGAATGTAGCTGGGATCTTGATGGGGATTGCATTGAATTTGTATAACAATTTGGGAAATATGGCCATTTTCACTATATTGATTCTGCCTACCCATGAGCATGGGAGGTCTTTCCATCTCCTTGTGTCTTCTTTGATTTCCCTTTGTTAGGTTGATCCTTAAGTAATTTATTCTTTTTTAGCTATTTAGCCAAATTTATTCCTTAGGAGTTTATGTTTCTGTGCTTCCAGCATATTCTGGTTACTAATCCCTTACCATGTGTTTAATATGCAAAATCTGTAGGCCATATATTCAGTCTAATGACTCTTTACTTCATGTGCCAAAGGTTTTAGTTTGATATAATCCCCTTTGCCAATTCTTGCCTTTATTTGCTGCCTATAGAAATTTTTTCATTGTTGTTGTCATTTGTGCTGTAGTGCTATACCTTAAGCTTGTACTCTTTAATATTTGGGGGCTCGAAAATCAAGGTAAAAAACAAACCCCAAGGTCATTCGCAGTTTAACGTTTCCTAGGAACATTATTTAGGAGAAGACGGCCACAAGTATGATCACAGAGAAAGAAACTCTGAGAAGGGAGCCATTCAATTAGCACATGAACTGGCCATGTGGGTCCCTGTGTGGGGCCTTTGCAGCCAGAGGGAACCTGGCTGGCTTATAAACCAGAAGAGCCTCTGTAGCCAGCCTTACTCACAGGACTGTGAGAAAAGCAATTCAGTTCATGAATAGACCAAGAAAATGTGGCATATGAACACAATGGGAGTCTACACTTACATCACAAAGAAAGATATTGTACCATTTGGGAGGAAATGGGAAGACTTGGGAAAAAAATTATCAAGCAACATAAGCCAGACCCAAGTAAATCCAAGGTTTCATGGCTTCCCTCATTTGTTGTAATGACAATTATGCCTGCAATTTTACAAATAAACACACTCAATAGTAAAAGTCAAAAGAATACACTTCCACAACATAAACAATACAGGATTCTAGGTAAGAGACTCACAATGGCTCAATTGCTATGTGCATGAGAGAAAGAAGACTTATTCAGGAAGGCAGTACCAGATTCTATATTGAAAGATAAGCCTTAACCTAGATACACACATAGCAAGGATGCTGAGAGAAGGAGAGACTCTAGCCACACAGGATTATCTGACAAGGAGCTGGTTGTCCTTACACATTGCAGAAGATAAGTGTGCAATGGCATTGCTCCAGCCACTGAGCATAGCACTCACATGCACGCACGCATACACACACACACACACACAACTAGGCTAAGCCTCTCTCTATCTCTCTCTCTCAGTATGTATGTATATACAGATATTAGTTGTGACAAAACTATATATGTATACATAGAGAATATATGTATGTGCATCTATATCTATATCTACATACATATATATGGCTCATATATATATATATATATATATATATATATATATATATATATGGCTCATGAAATTAGACAGCCATGTGGTTCAGGCAGAAAATAGTTTATTTGGGAGGGCCAAATTTCAGGGTTCTACTCCAGAGTAGGGTCTAGCATGTAGCAGCCTGACTACTCATGGAGAGACATGCCACAGGGGAAGGAAAGAAGTATGGCTCAAGTGAAGGAGGGAGGGACCTCAGAGGAGGTGGAAGTGGCCTCAGAGCCTGGAGGACCTCCACTGTCCTGCAGGTGGGCAGTAACCATTTACCTTGGTTACAGGTACTGGGTGGAAGACCAGGTGCAGTCCTGAATGGAGAGGGAACAAATGGGATGGAGGTCTATATCTACTTATACATGGAGAGAAAAAGAAAAGAAGGGCTAATATTCCTGGGTGGACCAAAGTGTGTGTGTGTGTGTGTGTGTGTGTGTGTGTGTGTGTGTGTGTGTGTATACAGAATATGAAGGGGACACACACACACACACACACACACACACACACACACACACAGAGCACCAAATAGAAATAATTCTGTCCTCTGATAATTTTCTATGAGCCCAGTGTGCCTTGGGCCTCTCTACCTTTCAAACTTAATTCAGCTTTTGGCCTACTGAAGCTTTTGGCCTACAAGTTGTTGTTGGTTTTCTTGGGTTATATTCTCACAAGTATTTCCTTGATTTTTTTTTCTAGAGACAGGGAGAATGAGGGCAAAACCACCCAATTATCTTCCCTTGAAATTGTACTAACATTGTGAGGCACCATATTCTGAGGCACTTTTTTTTCTAAGCTAAAGAGGAGTCACTGCTTTCCGTCCTCATTGGGTCAATTTTGAGATGTTTGAACTTGTTTTCATTTTCATCTGTGATAACTTGTTACCATTTTCCTCTGTGATCTCTTTGGTATTATTCTCTTTACTTGGTGAGAGGCTCTGCATAGTGTATTCTAATGGGAAATTCAGCTATTTCCAAATACAAGGTTGAGAGGAATAGTCTGGCTATTCCACCTTTTATATAGTTCACCATAATGGTTTGTGATTTATCCTCAAAACAATTTTTAAAAGCATCTGAGTAGAATTTTACTATGTGATGTGGGGCAATATATTGGGACTTGAAAGAGGTCCTTCCTAAGAAGCAAGTGTAAATCAGAGGGTGTGATTTAAGAGACCCATAAAATGAGAAGTTTGAGGTGACATAGTAGCAAAATAGTCATGAAACATCAAGACTTTAATTACAGCATGGAATTAGATTTTGAACATTTACATTTAACTGATTACATTTTTAATTTTAAACAGAGTATGTGAGATTTGCGATAGTATCTCAAGTCTCCAGTAGAACTATATTCACAAAAAAATTTCATCAAAATCTCTGCATTACCTTAAGTTATTCCACTTCTTCAACATGAAAGCTATTTAAGTTGAAATAATTAAACCTAAAGTTTCCCCCAAAATATGAATAAAATCTAGATCAAACTCCTTTCTCTCTGAGACATTAATTGCTTAGAAAATAAAAATAAAACAAAAATGTTCTATCCATTGATTTAAGAAATATTGTATTTACACAAATGTGGAAAGGCTTAGCTCAAACTCATATAATGCTGGAGGCTCACTAAAATGAGACTTAAATTTTAAGAAAATAAAAGCTGTGCTATGGAAAATGCAGACTTTGGACAGTTCTCTGTCACCTAGCCAAAGAAGAGTGTGATATTCTACTGGAACTAAATTAAAAGGTGTGGCTGATTTATCATATCTAGTAGCATGTTGATAAAGCACAACAACTTCTGGTGAACAGATAAAAACGGGCAGAAATAGCCAGGCCACCACCCAGTGGCTCACGCCTATAATCCTATCTTCTCAGTAGCCTGAGATCTGAGGATTTCAGTTCAAAGCCAGAATAAGCAGAATAGTCTATGAGACTCTTATCTCCAGTTAATCACCAAGAAGTCTGAAGTGAATGTGTGGCCCAAGTAGTAGAGTACTAGCCATGAGAAAATTAAAAACAAAAACAAAAACAAAAACAAAAAAAACAACAACTCAGGGACAGTAAACAGGCCTTGAATTCAAGCTGCAAGATTGGCACTAAAAAAATAAAAAATAAAAAGAAATTAAAGGAAGAGCCTGTGTACTTTGTGACTAGGCATTCACAAAGAATGAGACTGATGGAAGATTTTCTTAGGAGAGGAACACAAAGGCACAATAGCTATGTGCATCTCATGACATAAAATGCTGTTTATTGAAATGAATTCAAGTAAATGGAAACAAACTTTTGGGGTTTTTTTTGTTGTTGTTGTTGTTGTTTTTTGTTTTTTTTTTTTTTTTTGGCCAGTTCTGGGCCTTGGACTCAGGGCCTGAGCACTGTCCCTGGCTTCTTCCCGCTCAAGGCTAGCACTCTGCCACTTGAGCCACAGCGCCGCTTCTGGCCGTTTTCTGTATATGTGGTGCTGGGGAATCGAACCTAGGGCCTCGTGTATCCGAGGCAGGCACTCTTGCCACTAGGCTATATCCCCAGCCCCTTTTGGGGTTTTTTGGTTGCTGTTTTTGTCTTCTTTCCCTTGGGTCTTGTTTATTCATTTATTGTCTTGAGGAGTGTAAGTGTGGGCACAGACATGGAGGGACCAAGGGTAAAGAAACTAAGTGGGAGAGCATGCTGGAAACTATGTTGAAAAGGAAGGATAAAAATTGTGGGTGGGGATGGGAGAGAAAAAGTGGGACAGAGAAAAAAGAAATGTACTGGGCTGGGAATATGCCAGTGGCAAAGTGCTCACCTTATAAACATGAAGCTCTGGGATGTATTCCTCAGCACCATATATATAGAAAAACCTGGAAGTGGCACAGTGGCTTTAGTGGTAGAGTGCTAGACTTGACCAAAAAGAAACCAGGGACAGTGCTCAGGCCCTGAGTTTAAGCCCCATGAATGGCAAAAAAATAAAAAAAAAGAAATGTACTCTTTCTATGACTTTTGTAATCGCAAATAACAATTAAACAATGCAAAGAAAGGAGTAACATCTTCCTAGTAAAAGCAAAATTGATAAACATTTATTGTGAATGATCTGCCTTCTGTGTGTACCCAAAGTAACAATACACTGTGTCGCATTTCTCTTTCTCTTTGTTTCTGACATCTCTATCTCTGTCTGTCACTGTCTCTTCCTCCTCTCCCTCCCCTTCATTAATCTCTCCTATCTCTTTTTTTCTCTATGTTCTTCTTTTCTCCTTTTCCCTCCTCAATTTATTCACAGTAAACCTACTCTCCACAATCATTACGCAGGTCTTTATCCTGTGAAATGAATGGCCACCTCATCCCCCTCAGATTTCTTGAGGCTATCTTGGTAATATGATGTTGCTCTCCTTCTGGGTTCCCTAACACCCTGCTGGGATGAATGTACCATGAGAAGAGAATTTACCACTGTTATGTGTCACTATGTGTACACGTAGCTCTTCACCTAGGATTTAGTCCAAAATGCACTAAGAAGAGGGGATAAAGATTAAATACATATTAAGTAGAAGGAATGAAAAACTCACAAGAAAAATTGAAAGCAATAGTCCCTATTCATTGGAGTAAAACATCCATAATATAAACAAATATAGGACTGGAAATTTACCGCAGATTTAGTTCAGAAATTCTATATAGTAATCAAATATATAAGTTTAGTCTTACTGATGCTTATTTCTGCTTCCATGTCTTTTATCCAAGGAGCCATGCAGAACATTCCTATCTGGCCTTACCAAGATGATGTAGCACTTGGGGACAAAGATGCAGCCCAGGAGCCCTGCACTGGAGAACAATATGGAGAAGAATTGCACAGCCACCATGACCTTGCCCTTGGCACTGTGGTAGACAGGCAGGAAGGTGAGCCACACACTGCAGAATACCAGCATGCTGAAGGTCAGGAACTTGGCTTCATTGAAGGTGTCAGGCAGGTTCCTGGCCAGGAAAGCCATAGTGAAGCTGGCCAGGGCCAGGGAGCCCAGGTTTCCCAAGACACAGTATAAGGCAGCAAGGGAGCCCTCATTACACAGGATGATGATGTGTCCATGTTCAGAGTTTGCGTCTGTGTCAATGAAGGGAGGAGAGGTTCCCAGCCAGAGTCCACAGAGAGTCACCTGGATCAGGGTGCAGATGGGAATGATGAAGTTAGGAGCCCCTTACACCAGGAGCCACCTCATCCTTCTCCCCAGAGAAGTGACCTTGAATGCCAGAACCACAGTTGCAGTTTTGGCCAAAACAGCAGAAACAGGACAGTGAATGCGACTCCAAATGTGGTTTGCGGTAGAATGCAAGTGACTGTGTTGGGACGACCAATAAAGAGCAAGAAACAGAGGAAACAGAAGATGAGGGAGAGGAGCAGAATGTAGCTGAGAGCCTGGTTATTCATTTTGACAATGGGGGTGTTGTGATATTTCACAAAGACCCCAAGAACAGCTACCGTGAGTGTCAATAAACCAAGAGCCATGCAGGCCAAGGCCATCCCCAGGGGCTCCCCATAAGCCAGGAAGTTTACAGCTCTTGGGAGGCACTGGTTTCTCTGTGTGTTGGCATACTGGTGATCGAGGCACTTCACACACCGCTCCATGTCTGGTGAAGAAGTCAAATAATCATTACTTACTTTCCAGTGCTTAAAATGAAATCCCTACATAGAGCTGATTCTAACATGTCAAAACATATTAGCATAATATTACCGGATATTTTCAGTATTGTTTTATGCCTTCATCATATTCTGACACAATTTCCAAATTCTCACTACTTTAATAAAAGTGACTATGACACAGACTATTTCTTATCCTTTCTAACATGCCACCAAAATTTTTCTATACCTCTTCATGCTGTCATCATTATACTCACCCCAAATTGTTCACCATAAAGCTTACATTTCCCTGTATGTCTCTGTGCAATATAAGTAGGAGTTCTGTAGCCCTTCCTTGCCATTGTTACTTTTGTTTCTCCAACTTACCTGTGAGGTGTTGGCAACAGAAAATCAAATTGCTCTTTGAAGATCTAAAGTCATATTGTGCACAATCCCCTTGTGCCTGTTCTTACACAAAACTTAACCCAGAGGACTTGATCTGTTGCAAGAACATTTCTCAGCACTAGGAAATAAAGATGTCAAAGATAACTGTGTTCTTTGTATGCTCAAGTTCATTTTTAAAAACATAAAAACCTTATCTTTATAAAGGCTTTGTACTTAATATGACAAATATGAAACAAACATCAGTGATTATTTGAATAAAAATGCATGTAACAAAGTGGAAATAATTAATCCTTTATGTAATTCAGAGCCCATGATCTTTTGTTCAAGGAGCAATATCTCCCATGGTCACAAGTAAATTACTATCTGAAGGCAGAAAAAAAATATGATGCTTCAATCTCAAAACAGAAATATTACATTCTATGGATTTGGGGACACTAGGAGAGAGTATGAATTTCTCCCCGAGTCATGAACTTACCTGTCCCATTAGCCATCTCATTCTCTGAGCAAGGGGCACAATCAAAGCAACAAGCAGCCTTTCCCTCCTGAGGGGATTTCCTGAATCCAGGACCACAACTCTCACCGCAGAAAGAATGTGGAGGCTGAGGAAAATCAGACACGTGTCAGTCACTACCTTTAAATGTTGGAGATTCATAGTGAGAAAGTAAGTCCTAGAGGCCAATGCTATGAAGTTTTCTTTAATTCATGTCATTAATAATTACCTCCCACTCAGTTGTTACTGCGGAGGAGTAGAAAGAATCCTCTTTGAAGCTTTAAAATGATGCTGGAAGGCAATACACAAGTCTCCCTTTTATTAAGGTTAGTTGAACCCCAAGCCTATCATATCTTCTTACTTTTCCAGTGGCCATACTGTAAGAATTGTCTTGTGGCTCAGTCTCCTTCATTGATTCATCTCACCAAGGATGCCTAATTAGAAGGCAACTAGCCATTGAATGGAACTTCCACAGTGGAGCAAAATAAACCTTTAAACCATGTAAAGTGATACCACTAATACCTTGTCACCTCACAGAAACCAGCTAAAAGATGTATTTTATATTGTATGATGACATCCTCAATAAGTATGGTCCTAGAAATTGAACTCAGATTCTGACGACTACCCTTGAGATTTTTTTTCCTTCAAGATTAGCATCTACCACTTGAGCAAAATTTCCTCTTGAGCTTCTTGGTAGTTAATGGAGATAAGTGTCTTCTGGACTTTTCTACCCTTTTGAGCTTTAAACTGGCCAGTAATCTTAGATGACAGGCAGTCAGCTGCCCAAGTCGACAGGATTACAAGTATGAGCCACCAGAGCCCAGCCCTGTTCAATTATTTTGTTCCTTTCCTATCCAACAGTAAATCAATACAATTTCTTAAGTTGTAAATTCTTAAATGTATAACACTTGGTTGTTAGTACACAGGGTATGAATTTGTGTGTGTGTGTGTGTGTGTGTGTGTGTGTGCATGTGTGTTTGTGTGTTTTCCTGTCTTAGTATTGAACTGAGAGCCTAGGCTGTGTATCTGAGCTTGGTGCTTAAGGGAACACTCTAATGCTCCACTTCCATGTTTATTGATTGTTAATTGGAGATGCCTCTTACATGCTTTCCTACTAGGACTGATTTGAGTATATGATGATATTCATATCTCAGCCAGCTAAGTAGCTAGTATTACAGGAGTAAATTGGTGGCACCCAATAAGATACTAATTTTAAGGGTAATGTTTGATTACTTATATGTCCTTAAAGTCATTACAAAGAAATCCAACACTCCTCTGTCAATTCTATGGCCCACTCTACCAAATCTTTAGATAAAGATCGCTGATAGCCAGAATGGGTATATGGAGAAAATTTTCCTACTTTCACTTTTAGATCAAGACCTTCTGGAAAATTCCAAATGTTCACAATGTCATACTTTGCCTCCAATTTCCTTTTCTCTTGCAAAATCACTTGATCTCCAGCATGATTGTGAAATTGGATGTTTTTCAGAAAAGGATGCAGCTAAAAGAGATACAACATACTGTGGTGAAGTACATACAAGGGTTAAAATGGAAACGCTAAACTAAGTGAAGCTCCTGATTGGCTTATATTTCTGATCCAGAATTCAAGAATAGGAGAGACACTTAATGAAGTATCCCAAAAGGAAAGATATGGAGGAATAAAGATGTTTCTAAACCCTGGTCACTCAGCCAAGCACTAGAAGGCCTCTTTTTAACATAATCAGTTATAAATAAGACAATTTTCATCCCACTAGCTAGATTTCCACATTTACTAATATGATTGTCTCTAGTTTAAGCTTGATACATTTTAATATGTAAAGTAGAACAAAACTTAATCACTTATGAGACATACATATAATTCCCATGCAGGAGGTCCTCATTTGAAATTATTTAAGAAATACAGAGGGAAATGGCAATTTTACACTTTTGAAAATATTAGTTATTGCCACGTTGAAGTTGTTTGTAAATAAGAGAAGTTTTAGAAAAGTGGAGTACATTTTGTCCTTGTTCATGGCCAGCTTTTCCTGAAGAAGACATGTACAGAGATCTCACATATAATTAAAGAAGTATACTCTGGGGGTTTTTGGGAAAATACATGAAATGTTTAATTTCATACAGTAAGAAAGCCCTCTATGTACTGATGTTCTTCTTGGTGTGTGCCATCTAAAACAGAAGGATTTACCTCTGTAGGGGAAGGCACCATCCCTTTTCTTTTTCCCATTGTCTGTACTTCTGTTTGGTGAAGAAGCATCTCATGGAGCGCCTGGGCCACAGCATACACAGCCTTGTATATATTGTAACTGTCTCCAGACACAGTCATGTCAAAAATGTGCCCTGGCAACCAATCCAAGGAGGCTTTGTGAGGAGAGTTCTCCCATGTTACACAGTCAGACTCAGAATCTGAGCAATTAAAAGAGAGAAACCACAGCCTCGCAAGGAAAAAGTCTTCTGGGTATGTGGAAGGGTTCACTGCCTTGACAAAATCTGTGAATCCGGAAACATCTGGGTGATGGTGTGAAAAAGCGAGAGGGACATGGAATGAACCTCGCATGAAATATCTCCTCCTCATGGGTAACTCCCACTGTGAGTTCAGGATACAAACTTACCTTTTATTAAATACTGATCAATTCAAACTAATAAATGTAGTGTGTATTTCTTATCACCGTATATGATGAGGACATTTCCTGAAGATTTGTTAATCTGGTTATACAGTGCCATGATTTCAAATGATAGGCCATAACTTAGGATTGCGACCTCAAAGGCTATACAAACCCTGTTCTTGTCCATCTCTTCTTTCAGTTTAGGAAGAATCCACAAGCCATTCTCATCTTCTAAGGTTATCAGTCCCACCCAGTTCCATCTGAAGTGAAGCAGTAAGGAGACCATGGTAGTGGCCATCGATGTGTCCTTTGGAGCCATCTGATAGAGAGCAGGGAACTTGATATGGTCACTCAGGCCATGATTAAAAGACCCAGAGGTGAGATAAAGGGAATGAAAATTGGATTCTCCATGAATGAGAAGATACCACCCATCATAATTCCTGTCATTACGTATATTGTATAAGCATGTGAAACTGGTGGAAACTAGGTTTCTCTTTTCATTTTTGAAAGAAATAATCTTTTTAAAATTAATGTACAATGTATCAATAAGTTTGTACATTGCCCCTTGATCTCTGTCACCGTTTACGTCAACTGCTGTCATCTTTATCAACCTCTCTTATTCCCTGAGCTTACTAGTTCTATTCTCCCATATGTACGTTGAATACCATGTTGTATTTGCCCAGCCATCCACAGATTTATTCCTCTGACTCTTACCACATCCCCTTAACATCTCTCCCTCTGTTCAGAGAAGATATGCTTCTGTTTTCTGGTGTTCATTTTTTATACTGTCTGTTTTGCAGAGAGGGAACACCAAGGAATTCTATCCAATTTGTAACATAATTCAGTCAGATTGATTACATATATTTACAAGTGGATATGTATATGTTCCATATATGTTTTGAATGGCTCAG
This sequence comes from Perognathus longimembris pacificus, assembly GCF_023159225.1. NCBI lineage: Eukaryota > Metazoa > Chordata > Mammalia > Rodentia > Heteromyidae > Perognathus > Perognathus longimembris. Next base: position 26,897 of record NW_025961402.1, on the reverse strand, counting down.
GTTCCTATTTTCTACCCAAAATTACCTAGAAGAGAAAATTTACCTCGTTTCTTTTCCTGAACCTGACTTACTTCATTGAATAGATCTTATTTTGAGTGTGTGTGTTCAGGGTAGGGGTAGTAGAACAGGGCCATGAACTTGGGGCATCATGCACCTCAGGGCTCTTTCTCTCAATGCTATCATTCTACTACTTGAACTACACAAAACTGTATGCTATTTTTCGGTTAATTAGAAATACCTCTCCTGAGTCACTGGGATTACAGGTGTGTGCCACCTGCATCCAGCTCAACATATTTTCTTATTTTAAAGTCACTTTCCTGACTTTTAAAATAAATATAAAGCTGAAAACTCCGGAAGTGTCAGGCTATCTGCTTTCAATTTTCCATGTCCTTTTCAAAACCCGTGGTACTATAGATACCTCATTACCTATGAATACTTACTTTTTGATATGGCAAAAGTTGATAGATTCATTAATCCAGCATCTTTCTACCATTGTCTTCTAACAGCTGATGTGATTCCAAATTAGACCTTTTTAATATCCTCAACCACTCCATTCTCACCTGTGGAAACCTGTAAATGTTTAGCAGTGTCCCGATCTGGGAAGATATTGCTCCTGACGGTCCTATAAGCACTGCTATAGCCTTTATCTCTCTCATACAGTTACAGTTTGGGATCTTGTACTTCCCAAAGAGGCAAATGAAGGGATTTTTAAATGCTGTCCAAACTCCATATTGAACATTAGAGACATCAAATCCCAGAGTCAAGTTACGTAAAAGGTCAGAGTTTTTGTTAATCTCTTCAACAGCAAAAGCCAAGGCCAAAACATACTGGTAGTTCTTGAAGGTAAACCTGCATAACAAGCATAGAAATTCAGGAGGAATATTTCCAACTTACGAGTTTGATGGATTCAATCCTTGCTCCTCTGCCAATAAATATGTTAAAACATTATCATTAATTGGGATGGAATATGAATCTAGTGTCTTGTGCTTGTATATAGGATGATGTAAGGTCATGAAGGGAGACTGTCGAGAATCACATTCAGAAACTTACTTAAGCCGAGAGAGAGACAGACAGAAAGACAGAGACAGACAGAAAGACAGAGACAGAGAGACAGACAGAGAGATTGTTCGATTTCCACTACCACATACATGGAATGCAGCAAAATTTTCCAGTAAACATGGAGTAGGTTTTCATGAGACACCAAATTTCTGTTGCATTCACCTTGGGTAACTATCTCTACCTTGTTTTTCAGGACACCAGTTCATGTTGTGTGGTTACATTGTAGGTCAAACCAACAAATCTTCAATTGAATAACATCATTCTGATGCCAAGTGTCATTTAATAAAGATTCTATACCAAGCTGTGCTCACAGACCCAACAACATGAACAGCTTTTCCCATACTGTCAACCAGAAAAATAGCTAAAATGTCTTATTTATGCAATGAGAAAGGCAGTCATCCAATTCCAAGTCATTCATTATTGAGAGAGTGACCTCCAAAATGAGGGATGAGGAAAGAATTGTGAGGAAGTTTTATATAGAAATCCAATTTTTCCTAGGCCAGCATAGGAATTTGCACTAATCCTACCCTCTAACCAATATAATTGGATTAAGATACTGAAAAAGAATAAAGAAGATCAAAGTACATTTCTTTTTTGGCATGTCTATGTGTGCAATGGTTTTGAGTTCCATTTCTAAAAACATTAGTATAATGTAATCACACCACATTGTTCAAAGAAGTAAATAATGGAGGCAACAAGGGAACACAAATGATAGCAAAATAGAAGGAATCCATCAAAATACAAGAAAAGTAGCAATTAAAGGAAGCTTAATTCTTACAGAAAATAACCAAGTTATAGGGCAGGCAGTGAAAGACCTAGAAATAGTTGTAAAAATGATTTAAAACACTGTGATAAATATGTTTATGAGAGAAAGAAAACGTACACAATAAAATTCATGAGCATGATGAGAATAACTAAAGAGTATTAGAAGAATTCATGGCATTTACAAAGAGAAACTTAAATGAATACCACAAGGTGGATAGGGGTCCAATAAAAATTTAGTCTCCCAGCAAAAGATATGAGGAAGACAAAGATAAATTGAAGAAGTAAAGGAGTCTTTATAAGATTAAAAAGAAAACTTCAGTAAAATGATAGAAGCCATAAAAAATGACCAATTAGAAGGGGAACAAAAAAAACCAACAAAGTATGGACAGTCTCATTCTAATTTTTTCCTTTTACTATTTTTAAAGTTTTATTGTAAAAGTGATGTAAACAGAGATTACACTTACATAAATCAGGAAATGAGTACATTTATTTTTGAAGGATGCTACCTTCCCCTCATTTTCTCTCAGTTTGCACTCCAGACCCATTCCCTGAGAACTTACATATTTCAGTTTCAAAGCAGTGTCTAGTGAGTATCACTGATGCAATTGTTTGTCATTTGTACAACAATTTCTGTGGTCCCCCTTACCCTCAGAAAAACATACAAGATAGAAATCAAATACAATAACAAAGGAGAAGACAAACAATCAACAAGAAGCGAAATAACAAAAAAAAATTCTTGGTTCCATTTCTTGGTGGTTCTTTTTAATAAGCATCAGCTTATTATCATATGTATATAGCTATTGAGCCTATGTTGTCCTCTTCTGTGAGAATATTCTTCTTTAGTTTCAGTGTGTAAATGTTTAGAGTCCTGTATAATTTGTATGCAAGGTTTGGCCATCTACTATCTGGTGTGTTTATGTGTGTTTGTGTGTGTGTGTGTGTGTGTGTGTGCGCAATGAATGAAATAGGCAGCCAAATGAGTGGCTGAAAGTACTGCTACCTATTCATCTGACAAAGGATTAATACCATAGTATAAAAAATTCTGAAATTTAACTACCAGTAGGGAAAAGTCCAGTATGGACTATGCACATGAGTAGAAATTTTAAAAATTAAAAGTTGCAACTAGAAAATAAATATAGAACAAAAAGTTAAACCATTTAAAAAGAACAATAAATATAAAAGCTACAATGAGTTGCCCATCAAGACAGACAAAAATTGAAATTTCACGAGAAATGAAAAATGGGTGTGGGTAGGCAATGAGAAAATGGAAAACATCAGGCTGAAATTTTATGGCCAGGAAAATTTAAGTTGAATTGGAAGCTGGCAGTATGTGAAGAAGAAATATGCATTTTTAAATGATGATATCAAGCAAATAAAAACTCAGGAGTGAGGTCTGAATTGGATATGCATGCTAGAAACATGGCATTTAAATGCTGCTCCCTTGTGGTAGCCATTAAGAAGCAGTAACTTCATATATATCAATTTCATAATGAATTACATACCTGCAGATTCCAGTTTGAAAAGAAAAATAAACTTTTAAAGGAAAAATCTTGGCTCTGGGTGCCTTAAAGAGTGCCATTGAGATAGAATGAGTTTGCATTTTCTTTGCTTATTTCTGTCTTGGTAAATGTCTTCTCATAATGCTATGGGAACTAGGGGCTTCACAATTCAGTAATTAATTTTCCAGTATACTCACATGTGTATAGTATAGACTCCTATTTGTCATTCATGAATATTTGTACCTGGATCTACATCTGTATATATCAAATCATATAGTTATCCATGCAGATGACCTGGATCCAAGAGGTAGCTTCTGAAATTTGCTGATTTTTTTTATTAGAACAACCAAAAGTGGGAAGTAAACTTATTTCAAATGTTCTGTGTTCTTGTATAGAAGTATCACAGGGGATCCCCATGTCATTATTTTTTTTACACATTCTAAACAAAGTATTTTTAAATTCCCCCAATATTGCAGTGTTGGTTTTGGTATAAAGAAATTAAGATGGGAGAGATCTCAGAAAATTAAAACTAAATCAATGAGCAACCAGTGAAGCTTGCTCATGCCTGAATTTTTAGCATATTAGGAGGGGCAGACCTGTGGATCCTGAATAAAAGGCAACTAGGGCAGAAAAGTCCATGACACACTTAGCCAGAAGTCGTGTTGTGGCTCCAATCTTGAGCACCCGCCTTGACAGAAAAGACCATTCAAGAGTGCCAAGTAAGCTAAACAGGGATGGCTCATACCTGGAATCCTAGCTACTTCAGGAAGCTGAAAATGATCAGAAGAAATTAGAGAAACCATCTTGATTTAACAACCAAAAAGTGCTCAGTGTAGAGCTGTGGCACAAGTGCTAGAGCACTAGCCTTGAGCAAACAGCTCAGGGAGAGTGCCAAGGCTCTGAGCTCCAAGGACAAGTACAAAAGAAAAAAATCAAAACTGTAAGCAAACATACTAGAGACTAGTTAGTGCTCCCATCTATGGGTAGCTGTCTTAGGCTACACCACTCATACCAGCAATTGAAAAGGAGTGCACATGATAGAGGCAATGACATTTTCTCTTGAAATGAGTATCCAATAGGATGCTAGGGTGCCTTGAAGGTTTGCATAGTAATTTTTCTTTTTTTTGTTATCTTTTTTCTTGCATAGCCATTTATTAGTGAGACCCTTGGCTACAGACCATAGCCAAAGATCTGCAATTGCATGAGAAAAGCACATCTCAGGTAGATAAAATTCTCCCATAAGGACTCTTTGACCATTCTTGGTAAACCTGGATTGTGGAGCATATGTGACAGAAAATAAAGACACGTTGCTTAATTTGGGTTTGTTAAAGTAAAAGAATGAGAAAGAAAGAAGAAACAGACAGAGGGTCAGAAAATGCTTATAAGGGTTTGAAATCAGATACAGACACCTCAATGGCAGTGGAGAATAGAGCTACTTCAGGGCAGTGAACATAATTCACAGAAGGCTGCAAATGTAGATGCACATATACATCACAGTATAAACAAAGCAGCATCTGAAATTTAAAATTGTAAGAAAAAAAACAACCTTCTAATGAGGCCTGCACTGGCCTTTTTTTTTTTTTTTTAAAGTTTTTATTATAAAACTGATGTACATAGAGGTTACAGTTTCATACGTTAGGCATTGGATACATTTATTGTAATGTTTGTTACCTTGTCCCTCGTACCCCCCTCCCTCCCCCCTTTCCCTTCCCCCCCCCCGGAGGTGTTCAGTAAACTTACACCAAACAGTTTTGCAAGTATTGCTTTTGTAGTTGTTTCTCTTTTTTTACCCTGTGTCTCTCAAATTTGGTATTCCCTTTGAATTTCCTACTTCCAATAACCATAAACACTGTTTCCAATATACTCAGATAAGATTACAGCGATAGTGTAGATACAACCACAGGAAGGTGATACAAGAACATCCTCAATAATAGAAGCTACAGATAAACATAGGATGTTGAAAGTAGTTACAACTGTGATATAACAATTGTTTCCATAACATGGAGTTCATTTCTCTTAGCATCATCTTATGTGTTCATAAGGGTATAGCTATTGGGCCTTGTGATGCTCTGTTAAGAATTGCCTAAACCTGTACTAATTATTCCCAATAAGGGAGACCATAGAGTCCATGAGTCTTTGTGTCTGGCTCACTTCACTTAGTATAATTTTTTCCAAGTCCTTCCATTTCCTTACAAATGGGGCAATGTCATTCTTTCTGATAGAGGCATAAAATTCCATTGTGTATATGTACCACATTTTCCTGATCTAGTCGTCTACTGAGGGGCATCTGGGTTGGTTCCAGATTCTCGCTATGACAAATTGTGCTGCGATGAACATTGTTGTGCTGGTGACATTACTGTGATTTTGTTTGTGGTCTATTGGATAGATAACCAAAGTGGGGCTGCTGGGTCATAGGGGAGTTCTATATTTAGCCTTTTGAGGAATCTCCATACAGCTTGCCAGAGTGGCTGAACCAGTTTATATTCCCACCAACAATGAAGTAGGGTTCCCTTTTGGCTACATCCCCTCCAACAATTGTTATTATTAGTTTTCTTGATATATGACATTCTTGCTAGGGTGAGATGGAATCTCAATGTTGTTTTGATTTGCATTTCCTTTATGGCCAGTGATGTAGAGCATTTTTTCATATGTCTCTTGGCCATTCTCATTTCATCATCAGAGAAGTCTCTTTGTAGGTCTTTAGCCCACTTGATGAGGGGGCTATTGGTTCTTTGCAGTTTTGTTTTGGGAGAAGGTAGTTTTTTTAGTTCTGCAAATATTTTAGAGATGAGGCCTTTGTCTGTTGAATGTCCGGTAAAGATCTTCTCCCAGTCTGTGAGCTTTCTGTTTATCTTGCGAGCTATGTCCTTTGCCGTGCAGAAGCTCTGCAGTTTGATGCAGTCCCATTTATCCAACCTTTCTTTGATTTGTAGCCTTTCTCTGTCTTTGTTAAAGAAGTTCCGTCCTGCGACAAGGAGCCCAAGTGTTTCTCCTACTCCTTCCTTTAGTGTTTTCAGGGTGTCTGTTTTGATTTCAAGGTCTTTAATCCATTTGGAATTGATTTTGGTGCAGGGTGATATATAAGGATATAGTTTTAGTTTGTTGCATGTGTTGAGCCAGTTTTGCCAGCACCACTTGTTAAAGAGGCTATCTTTCTTCCATACTATTGTTTTAGCTCCTTTATCAAAGATTAAGTAGGCATAGTTCTGTGGGTTCATTTCTGGGTCTTCAATTCTGTTCCATTGGTCTTCAGGCCTGTTCCGGTGCCAATACCAAGCTGTTTTTATCACTATAGCTTTATAATACAGCTTGAAGTTGGGTATTGTAATTCCTCCAGCACTGTTCTTTCTGCTTAGGATTGTTTTTGCTATTCTAGGTCTTTTATTGTTCCACATGAATTTCTGTATTGCTTCCTCTATTTCATTAAAAAATAGTGTTGGGATATTAATGGGTATTGCATTGAATTTGTAGACAGCCTTTGGCAATATTGCCATTTTGATTATATTAATCCTCCCAATCCAGGAGCATGGGATGCTTTTCCATTTCCTTAGTTCTGACTTAATTTTGTTTTTCAAGGTTTTAAAGTTCTCCTCAAAGAGGTCTTTCACTTCTTTGGTTAAGGTTATTCCTAGGTATTTTATGTTTTGGGGCCTATTGCAAAAGGAGTTGCTTTCCTGATTTTAGCCTTGGTCTTCTGGTCATTAGCATAGAGAAAGGCCGTTGATTATTGAAGGTTTATTTTATATCCTGCAACTTTGTCAAAATTTTGGATCAGCTCTAGTAGCTTGCGGGTAGAGTCTATGGTATTCTTTAGGTATAGGATCATGTCATCTGCGAAGAGAGAAAGTTTAACTTCATCTTTACCTACTTGGATCCCCTTTATATTTTCTTCTTGCCTGATTGCTCTGGCTAGGAATTCTAGTACTATGTTGAAGAGCAGGGGAGAGAGTGGACATCCCTGCCTTGTTCCTGGTTTTAAAGGGAATGGCTTTAGTTTTCCCCATTTAGAGTTATGCTTGCTGTTGGTTTGTCATAAACTGCCTTGATTATATTCAGGTATGTTCCCTGGAATCCCAGTTTTTCCCGGGCTTTAAGCATAAATGGGTGCTGGATTTTATCGAATGCTTTTTCCACATCCACAGATAAAACCATGTGGTTCTTTACCTTGCTCTGGTTGATGTGGTGGATTACATTAATTGACTTGAGTATATTAAACCAACTTTGCATCCCTGGAATGAATCCAGTTTGATCATGGTGTATGATTTTTTTGATAACCTGTTGAAGTCGATTGGCCAGAATTTTGTTGAGAATTGTTGCATCTATGTTCATCAGGGAAATCAGTCTATAGTCCTCTTTCCATGATGAGTCCCTGCCTGGTTTGGGATGAGGGTTATACTGGCTTCATAGAATGAGTCTGGTAGTGAACGTTCTCTTTCAATTTCATTGAAGAGTTTGAGAAATATTGGTGTGAGATCTGTTTTGAAGGCCTTGTAGAATTCTGCAGTGAATCAGTCTGGACCTGGGCTTTTCTTGAATGGGAGATCATTTATTGCTGTTTCTATTTCAATACTGGATATGGGTCTGTTTAGAAGGTTTAAATCTTCATGTTTAAGTTTGGGGATATGAATTTTTTCTAGGAATTCATCCATTTCTTCCAAGTTCTCGAATTTGTTGGCATAAAGGTTTGCAAAACAGTCCCTTATTATTTTCTGAATTTCGGTTATTTCTGTGGTGATGTTACTGTTTCATCTTTTATCTTGTTTATTTGACTCTGCTGCCTTCGTTACTTGGTCAGGTTTGCCAGGGTTCTGTCTATCTTGTTGATTTTTTCAAAGAACCAATTCTTTGTTTTGTTGATTCTTTCGATGGTTTTTTCGTCTCTAATTGATTTAATTCTGATTTGATTTTAATTATTTGCTTCTATCTATTTACTTGGGGTTTGGCTTGTTGTTCTCTCTCAAGGAAATTAAGGTGCTCCCTAAATTATTGAGTTGCTGTTTCTCCAGTTTGTTGATGTATGTACTCAGAGATATAAATTTTCCTCTGAGTACTGCCTTTGCTGTGTCCCAAAGGAGCTGGTACTTTGTGTCCTCAACTTGAATGAATTCCATAAACATTTGAATTTCCGTTTTAATTTCTTCAATGACCCTCTGATGGTTCAGCAGGGTGTTGTTTAGGCTCCATGAATTGCTGCATTTTCTGTGGTGGATGTTTGAGTTGAGCTCTAATTTTATTCCATTGTAGTCTGAGAGAATGCAGGGAATGCTTTTGATACTTCTGTATTTGTACAGATTTTCTTTGTGCCCTAAGATGTGATCTATTTTGGAGAATGTTCTATGTGCTGCGGAGAAGAATGTGTATTCTGTCCTTGCTGGGTGGAATATTCTGTAGATGTCAATTAAGTCTAGTTGGTCTATGCAATTGTTTAGTTCTGTGGTTTCTTTGTTCAGTTTTTGGCGTGTTGATCTGTCCAGAGGTGATAGTGGAGTGTTAAAGTCCCCAACTATCAATGTGTTTGGGTCTATGAGTGTTTTTAGAGTCAGTAGTGTTTGTTTGATGAAGTTGGGTGCTCCTGCATTTGGGGTGTAGATATTTAGAATGGTTATATCTTCCTGTAGGAGAGATCCCTTTACCAGTATGTAGTAACCTTCTTTGTCTCTTCTTACCTTTTTTAATTTGACGTCAATTTTGTCTGATACTAGGATTGAAACTCCAGCCTGTTTATGGGGGCCATTTGCTTGATAGATTTGATTCCAGCCTTTCACTTTTAGAAGATGTTTACTTTTGCTGGATAGATGTGTCTCATGGAGGCCGCAGAAAGATGGATCTTGATTTTTGATCCAACTTATGAGCCTATGTCGTTTGATTGGAGAATTAAATACATAAGTGTTGAGAGTTAAGATTGAATGATGACCGTTTGTTCCTTTCATTATCACTATATTGTTTATGGCTGTGTCTTCCCATTTCTTGATCTGATGTTTACTATTTAGGGTTCATTTCCCTGTCTTTATTGGGATCTTGATTATTTTCCCTGTATAGTACATCTTTGAAGATTTTCTGTAAAGCTGGTTTGGTGGAGATATATTGTTTCAGTTTTTCCTTACTGTAGAAGACTTTTATTTTACCTTCGGCTATGAATGAGAGGTTGGCTGGGGACAGAATTCTTGGTTGGTAGTTATTTTTATTTAGTGTTTGGTATACTTCATTCCAGGCTCTTTTTGCTTTCATGGTCTCTGCTGAGAAGTCTGGGGTAATTCTGATTGCTTTTCCTTTATATGTGATTGTTTTCTTCTCCCTAACAGCTTTAAAGATTCTTTCTTTATTCTCTACTGATCCTGTTTTGATCACAATGTGTTGGTGGGATGTCCTATTCTGGTCTGGTCGGTTTGGGGTTCTAAATGCTTCTTGTATCTGTATAGGCCTTTCCTTCTGGATATTTGGGAAGTTCTCAGCTAATATTTTGTTAAATAGGTTGCCTATACCATTAACCTCTTTCTCCAAGTTTTCCTCAATACCTATTATCCTTAAATTGGGCTTCCTGATCGTGTCTTGAATCTCCTGTAGCGATCTGTTTTGTTGATTGGACTGGATTTGTATTCATTTTTTATCTTTCTCCATAGAATCTAAGGAATCTTCAGCTCCTGAAATTTGATCCTCTGCTTCTGTTAGTCTGGGCTGTAGGCTAGCTACTTGATTTCAAATCTCTTTTCCTTCTGACTGGTCTTTCCTGATGGTTTCCATGTCATTTCTTAGGTCTTGTATGGACTTCTTTACTTCATTAACTTTACTACTTTGGTTTTGAGTGTTGTCTCTCAAATCTTTAAGCTGGTTAGCTATCTTTTCATTTGATTCTTGAAGTTCATTTATCTTTCTATTTGTGGATGCCATGAAATTCTCCATTAATTTTTGCTTTGCCTCCTCACGCTCTAGAATAATTGAGTGAAGAGATTCACACTTTTCATTTATCATGTTTATCAGTAGACTTTGTACAGCATTTTGGGGTTTCTCTTCTATCTCTTTGATTGACTGCTCTGCTTCCTGCTTGTTTTGAGTGGGGGATAAGACTTCATTGTTTGCCATCTTTCTTGTGTTCCTTCTGCCCATTTGGATTGGGAATGCCAGTCTACCAGCACCTGTGAGCACCGTTTAAGACCCAAAGCAGCCCTTACCAAGCACTGTTGTGTAAATCTTACAATTTCACAATTATATACAGATACCCTGTATACCTGTCTATAAAATTAGATTTGGTGTTACTAAAGAATACAATTTCAATATAACAACCAATCCTGTGCCTGTATTCAGTAGTTACTTATTAACTGTTACAACCCTATAAGCAATTCTTTTTATTATATTACGTTCTTTTAGGACTGGCTTTCTCTATGAACCCCTTTGGTTCACTCGGATTAAGCAGGGATACCCTCTATCCAATAACCAGGAGTCGATGGAAACTGGAGGAACAGGCAGTAAGTCAGGAGGGTAAGTTGGAGGTAGTAAAGAGAATAGAGTAAAATGTATTGGGGAGGAGGCAGGTGATTTTGGTTTAGTTGCAGTGATGTGGAAATGTAGAGAAGAGTAGAATCAGTAAAAAGAACAATGTTAAAATGATAGACAATGGAGAGTTAGCAGAAAAGAGTGCAGGTGCTATTCATAGGAAAGTAATTTTTAAAGACAGAGAACGCAAAGAGAAAAATAAAGTAGAAATAGTTGAGGACAGATGCACAAAACAGAGAAAAATTATTTTAAAAAGAAAAAATAAATAAAAAGGATAAAGAACCAGAAAAGGAACAACCTAAACAAACAGAAAAGAAAAACACTTGATAAAACAAACAGGTAAAAATGGAAAACAAAACAAATTAACAAACAAAAAAAAAGACTACATTTCAGAAGTGAAAAAAAATGGAATCCTCCTTGTTTGGGTGGTCTTTCCCCAGTCTCTGGTTTCCTCGCGATGGTCTGCAGTCTATTTTGCTGATTGGCTGTGTTTGACTTGATTTCAGTTTGCAGGGGTTGTTCTGTTCTGATCCTTCACCCCTCTTGGTGCAATCCTGAGTCTCTGTCTTCTTTCTTTCTGAGCTTGACTTCATTTAACATAATATCATGCTTGAGTGCCTGTTTGTGCATATGCAAGCTAGCCAGTAGAGCTCAATGAACTCAGGGCCTCATGCATTACTTTGACTTTTTCCACTTAAGGCTAGCACTCTGCCAATGGAACCACACATTCACTGTCTGCTTTTGGCTGACTAACTCGACATAAACATTTCTTGAGTTACTGGGATTAGAGGCGTGAGCTACCATCACACTGGTCACCATATCTCCACACTTTAAAATCATTTCCTATTTCTTGCTTTGAAAAAGAATCACTTTGGGTTTTTTTTCTCTAACTTTTCTATCCTCTTTTCTACACATGGGACTATAAATATACAATTATTTTGAACTCTATCTTTTTGGATATCACTAAATTCAATAGGCTCATAAAACTAGTATCTTCCTAGCATTCTTTTCTCTCAAGTGAAATAGCACTAAATTAGACATTTATTTAATATCTGCCCACTTTCTCACCCTCACCTTTGGAAAACTGTAGAGGCCTAGCAACATTCCAATCTGGGCAGATGTTAATCTTGATGGTCCTGTCAGCACTGCTATGGACTTGCTCTCTTTCATACAGTAGTAGTTTGGACTCTTGTACTTCCCAAAGAGGCAAATGGAGGGATGTTTAAATGCTTGCCAATGTCCAAATTGCACATCATAGATATCAAATCCCAGAGTCAAGTTGTGTATAAGATGAGAATTTGTTTTGAATTCTTCAACAGCAAAAGCCAAGGCTAAAACAAACTGGTAGTTTTTTAAGATAAACCTAAATAATGAGCATAGAATTTTAGGATGAGTAATTAAAAACCTATGATTTAATGGATTGAATACTTGCTTTTTTTGCCAGGGAATAGGTTAAAACATTGCACTTATTGAACATGAGGTAATACTTGGATTATGGACCATATCTGGCATGAAATAATGATTTACTAATTTCTTGTCTACAATAAAAGAGACAGAGAGAGTGTGTGTGTGTCTCTGAGTATGTGTGTGTTTTTTGGGGTTTGGAAACAAAGCCTGGACACTCTAATCGAACTTTTTCCCTCAAGGATAGCAGACTGCTACTTGAGCCAAAGCCCCACTTCCAGTTTTTGGCTGGGTAATTGGAGATAAAATTCTCAAGGAAGTTTCTGTCCAGGTTGGCTTTAACCCACAACACAGCTATCAGCCTTTTGCTTAGATAGGATTACAATCAAGAACCACCAGACTACAATAAGAATTTCAATCAATTTCCTCAAAATATGTGTCACAAAAGAAAATAATTTCAGACACTGGCCAGTTGGGAAGGAAAGGTTTCTGTAAGCTTTGGTACAGAATTCATGCCACTGACACAGGTTGTGTCTAATAACATCCCTTCATTATCAACCATGATAGCTGGGATGCAAGAGATACAGGGATGTTCAAATAAAGTGAACAACTTACACCCTGGAAAGGAGAAGGTACACTGCATGAAACAAGAGTCTTCTACTGATAGGGAGAAAGTCACCCAGGAGTACTTGTAAAATAGAATAATGAAAGTGAGCTGTTTCTGGTACACTAATGATGGGAGAACAAGGTACAGAAGACAGAGGATATTGCTTTGCACACACAAGTTCCCTCAGCCACTGCCAATCCTGGAAACAAAACAATAAATGAAAATAAAATGATAAGTTACTTACGGCTTATTGTCTTTTTTCCTGGGAGCATCACTGTTACTGCCATCTGTTCCTAAAGTGTAGAGAGGGAAAAATCCATCCATAAGCACATCTCCATCCATGTGAGCTCAGTGCTTCATTATAGAAAAGCAGCGAGTGCCTGCCAAGGACTTGAGAAGGGGAAGCTGGAGAAGAATGAGTATGAAGATCAAAGGGCACATCCCCGAAGGATCTGCCAAGCTGAAATTCTGCCTGGAAATAAAGCTTGCAGTGCCAGGTATGTATACTCATATATGTCTGTATGTATGCATATGTGTCTTTTCATTGGCAGAGATTTACACTATAGCTAATGTTCTTTCATCTAAGCCTCTTGTGAATCTCCTGGGAAGAATGTGTAAAACTCTTTCCTGGGGCTGTGAATCTGTGGCCTTCTATCCAGGAGAAAAACATGAGTTGGAAAACATGTTTGCAGATTCTCCCTCTTCATGCAGGTGTTATGATTTCCTCCAAGAGGACAGATAGTGAAGCCCACAGGGGAGAAATTTTCTTGGATAGCTTTCATCCCACATCTGTGTCCAAAATCTATTTGAATGAACACCAGTTGGGATGATGCCACTGGATTGCCTCTGAGAATGCCATGTCAACTACAGATGAAATGGCAAGAAAAAATTACTGTGCCAATGAGATGACAACCAACGATATGAGGGTATCATGCTCATAGGGGCAAATCAAACACACTATGTTCCTTAGAGCCACAGAGCATTGCTTGTTGATGCAAACAGGTTCCAGCACGTATTCCATATGCAGAGGCCTCTGCAAATGTACTCATTTCATATTGCCTAAAGAAGCAAGGGTGCTGCTGACACCAGTAATCAATCAATATCAAAATTGAGTCTCACAATTCCATTCTGAACTTTCACCTTCAAACAGGTAATTTTTACCTTATACTTTCTAGTATAGATGAAGTTATTTTCATGATGCGCTTGTCTGAGAACATGTGGTAATCATGTCATTCTGTATCCTATGCCTTAATCAAGATTAACAATTCTATGCTTCCACTTGTCAAAATATATTAGATCAGAATTCTATGCACAGACCTCAATGGCTTCAGAGAACGGGGCCATTGTATGTCATTTTTTGGCCATTTTCACCCAATTATCTCTTTTCAAAATACTGAACTCAGGGCCTTGGTGCTGGCCCTTAGCTTTTTCTGCTAAAGGCTGGTGCTCTACCACTTGAGACACAGCTCTACCTCTGGCATTTGTTGGTTAATTGGAAATAAGAGTTTCATGAACTATTCTTCTCAGGCTGGCTTTGAACCTCAATCCTCAAATCTTAGTGTCCTGTGTACCTAAGGTTATAATTGTGAGTCATTAATTGCCATCTTGAATATTTTTTTTTTGGATGCAACTGAAATTCTGCTTTTCCCTAGTGAATTTAATGAATTTCATGGTTCATCCACCTCCCTCCCCCCCTAATCATCTTCTATTTGTCTTTAGTAGTTTTATGTGGCCAAGTTTCCTGGGTACACAGCTGACTCTACAAGAGAAGCTGGTATTTATTCACACATTCCAATTTCATGTATTGAACAAAAACCAAGATGAACATGCCCTTTGATTTTATTGGCTTAGCTCATGAGTTTGCTTTCACTCATCCTTATTCTGATATGGATGGAGAAATTCCAGGGCTGGAATTAGTGATTAATGCGGTAGGAAGAGTACAGACATTTCTAGAAGGGCTTTTGCAGCTTTAGATGGTCAGAATTAGCCATGTTTCTCCACCAGATTACAATCAGATGCTGAGAAGTGTTTCTTAACTCTGGACATTATGAGCAGCAGTAACTTTGGCAGGCATTGAGGTCTGCACTAATGTGGTTTCAGGCTTTTCCCTCTTTGCTGAGCCAGAACTACATTTCCCAGAATTCCATTGTCAAAAATGACCTCTAGCTCCATGGGACTTGGATGGTAGAACAGAAACAGTAGCTACTAGGATCTGAAGGAGAGGTCACCAGGGCCAGTGTAGCTCACATTAGGTCTCCTGGCCCTCCTGGAATAGTGTCAATAGCTGTCTGCCATTCTGGAATCTACATTCAAGTCAGAGGTGTGTCCAGTGTAATTGTGCAGGGTGCCATCTTCTTTGTGAGGTCATCTCTTCTTAAAATTTGGAAGTGATGGAAGCTGACTGCAAATTGCACTTTTCCCTCCTGGGCTATAGCTCATCCACGCTCTCCTTTCTACCCAGATATTTTATGATTTGTTCATTTATTTAATCTAATTTTTAACCATCTGTGAGTCCCACTGTGTAACAGTGATATTAGGAACCCCAGGCAGGACAGAATCCTTTCCATAGAGCTGTGCGCAAAACTAGACCCTACTTCCATAATATGCAAATCTCTGCAATAACTATTTATTCCTGATTATTCTGGCAATTTTGGATTTCCTGGTAAAACCCTCACTGGGGGGTCATCATTATGAAACCGGGCCAAATTTCAAAGTGTGCATGGGGTCAGTGAATTTTTGACTACCATGCTAAAAGGGAAGAATCACTATGAAGCCCTTGATTCATGTTGAAAGAGAAGAGAAAAGGAGGGACAGAAAGGATAAAATTGTCAAAGTGAAGCAGCCAGAAAATAAAACCAAGCCAGAAGCAGGAGTTCTCTGTGCAGATTTGAGAGAGGGATTATGGGTACCAAGCAGGTCCTGTCTCAGATTGCAGAAGATATTGCCACCTTCAATACTACCTTCAGCTTCATTTTGGTCTCCAGGACCAGAGATAAAGGAGGATATGATGATCTCAGGAAGATCCACAATGCAACAATAATTGTGAGACTTTCCCAGTTTAGTCCTACTGACCTGAGAAATGAATCTCTGCTCCTATGCATTTTCTATCTCTATCAACTGTATAACAGGTGGGTTGACATATGGGTTTCTGGTGCCCCAAATCTGTGTTCCTGAGGATCGACATGGTACAGAGGGGCATGGCACAGGGAGTTCTGGTTAAGTGTTTTGCCCTCATGAATCAGGCTCATAAGGAAGGCACCCTCAAAACACTCAGCTGTCCAGAGACAGTCAAAGGTTGTGGCTCTGAATGGAGGGAGATCTTGCCATACTACATTAAAAAAAAACCTATGCTGAGTACCAGTAACTGACAGTTGTATTCTTAATCAAATTGTATCAAGGATTTGGGGCATGCTGTTTACATTCTTAAAAATGCTTGCCTTTCCAGATGTTTTGAGACAGTGCAAAAATTTCTGTTTATTTTAGCATGGGAATTTTGAGGGAAGGGTG
Organism: Perognathus longimembris pacificus; assembly: GCF_023159225.1. NCBI lineage: Eukaryota > Metazoa > Chordata > Mammalia > Rodentia > Heteromyidae > Perognathus > Perognathus longimembris. The sequence goes on along the minus strand of NW_025961402.1, from coordinate 10,565 downwards.
ATCATGACAAATTATTGAATGTGCTACCTGATGCCTGTGTGCCGGCATGCCTGACTGTCATGATCAGCCTTCCCTCAGAAATCTCAGGCTTCAATAACAGAAAAATTTCACAAGAAAACACAGCTAATATTACACCACAATGTACATTATTTGCTCAATGAATCTGATTGCCCTTAAGCACAATATATAAAGGATTTGGAGGCATGTTGTATACAGCATTTAAGAGGTTTGGCTACCCAGATAGGTAGAGACTGCACAAAGTTCTCTTTATTATAGCCTGGGATTTCTGAGAGGAGGATAATCATGACAGGATGTTGACTGTACCTCCTAGTGCCTGACATTCTGCCTGCTTGCCTGACTGCCTGAGTACTTGTAATGATCACCATTCTCTCAGAAATCCCGGGCTGCAATAAACAAAATATTTTCAAGAAAAACCTAGCTATTATTATGTCAATATTGACATTATTTGCTGAACCAATCTGGCTGCGCTTAACAAATGTATAAAATATTTGGGGGACTGTTGTTTACCTTATTAAAAACACTTGCATTCCCAGATGTTTTGAGACAGTGCACGAATTTCTGTTTATTGTAGCCTGGGATTTTTGAGAGAATGTTGATCATGGCAGAATGTTCACTGTTCCTCCTAATGCCTGCCTGCCTGCTTGCCTCCCTGCCTGCCTTTCTGACTGCCTGCCTTCCTGTGATGCTCATCCTTCACTCAGAAATCCAAGGCAACATTAAAAAAATTACAACAAAACATAGCTACTATTGTGTCATTGTGGACATTATTCACTCAACCAAGCTGTCTGCCCTTAAGCACAATATATAACAAATTTGGGGGCATGTTGTATACATTATTATAAACACTTGTCTTTCCGGATGTATTGAGACAGTTCAGCAAGTTGTGTTTATTGTAGCCTGGGATTTCCGAAAGAAGGGTGTTCATTACAGGATGTTAACTGTACCTCCTAATGCCTTCCTGCCTGCTTGCATCCCTGCTGGCCTGCTTGCCTGCGCCTTCCTGTCAGTCACCCATCTCTCAGAAATCACAACAACAAACAGAAAAATTTTACAATAAAACATAGTGAGTATTATGTCATAATGGATATTATGTGCTCAACCAATCTGAATGACTTTAAGCACAATTTATAAAGGATTTGGAGGCATGGTGCACATATCATTTAAAATTCTTGCCATCCCAGATGCGTTAAGGCAATGCATGACGTCTGTCTAATGTAGCCTGGGATTTCTGAGGGAAGAGTGATCATGACAGGATATTGACTGTACCTCCTAATGCCTGCCTGCATTCTTACAATCTTGTCATGATAAAACTTCTCTCAGAAATACCAAGATACAATAAAAAGGAAAAATATAGAAAATCATAGCTACTATTATGCTATGATTGACAATATTTGCTCAACCAATCTGCCTGCCCTTAAGTACGAAGTATGAAGGATTTGGGGGCATGTTGTATACATTATTAAAAATGTTTTCCTTCACATATGTGTTGAGACAGTGCACGAAGTTCTGTTTATTGTAACCTGGGATTTCTGAGAAGGGTGTTTACGAAGGCGATTGACTGTCCCTCCTAATGTCTGACTGCCTGCCTGCCTGTGATGATCATCCTCTCTAAGAAATCCTAGGCTACACACAAGAGAAAAATTACAACAAAACATAGCTATTTTATGTCATTGTGGACATTATTTTCTGAACCAATCTGGCTTCCCTTAACCCCAAGTTATAATGGATTTAAGGGCATGTTGTATATATTATTAAAAATGATTGCCTTCCTAGATCATGACAGAATGTTCACTATACCACCTAATGCCTGCCTGCCTGCCTTTCTGCCTGCATGCCATGATCACCCATCTCTCAGTAATCCCAGGATACAATAAACAGAACACATTTATAACAAAACATAGCTACTATTATGTCATAATGAACATTACTTGCTTAACCAATCTGACTGCGGGTAAGCAAAATGTATAAAGGATTTGGGGGCATGCTGTATACATTATTATAAATGCTTGCTGTACCAAATGTGTTGAGACAGTTTAGGAAGTTCTGCTTACTGTAGTCTTAGATTTCTGAGATAAGAGTGATCATGACAGGATGTTGACTGTACCACCTAATGCCTGCCTGCTTGCCTGCCTGCCATGATCACCCTACTCTCAGAAATCCCATTGTAAAATCAACAGAGAAAAATTGCAAAACTACATAGCTACTATTATGTCATGATTGACCTTATTTGCTCAACCAATTTGTTGATCCTTAAGCAAAATGTATAAAGAGTTTGGGGGCATGCTGTATACACTATTAAAAATGCTTGCCTTCCAAATGTGTGCAGACAGTTCATCAAGTCCTATTTATTGTAGCCAGTGATTTCTGTGAGAAGGGTGATCATAAGAGCATATTGATTGTACCACCTAATGCCTTTCCACCTTTCTGCCTGCCTGAGATCCTGCCAGCATGCCTGCCTGCCTGTGTGCCATACATGCTCAACCTTCTATCAGAAATCCTACGCTAAAATAAACCGAAATAATTTAAAAAAAAAACAGAGCTACTATTATGTCAACATGTCCATTATTTGCTCAACCAAACTGGTTGCCCTTAAGCACAATGTATAAAAAACTTCGGGGCACATTGTATACAGCATTTAAAAGGCTTGCTTTCCCAGATATGTAGAAATAGTGCACCAAATTTTGTTTATTGTAGCCTGGAATTTCTGAAAGAAGGGTGATAATGACCGTATGTTTACTGTACCTCATAATGACTGCTTGCCTGCCTTGCTCCGGATCTGGCTGCCATGATCACCCATCTCTCAGAAATCCCAGGCTACAATAATCAGGGAAAATTTACAACAAAACATGGCTACAATTATGTCAAAATAGACATTTCCTCAACCAATGTGATTGCCCTTAAGCACAATTTATAAAGGATTTGGAGGCATGTTATGTACAGCATTTAAAGGCTTGCCTTTCCAGATATGTAGAGACAGTGCACGAAGTTCTGTTTATTGTAGCCTGGAATTTTTGAAAGAAGGGTGACCATCAAAGGATGTTGACTGTACCTCCTAATGCCTGTCTTCCTTCCTGCCTGCCTGACTGCCTGGGTGCCTGTAATGATCACCCTTTTCTCAGAAATCCCTAGCTACAATAAAGAGAAAATATTTTCAAGAAAACCTAGCTATTATTATGTCAGTATTGACATTATTTGCTCAATCTGGCTTCCCTTATGCACAATGTACAAAGGTTTTCCAAGTATGTTGCATACATTACTAAAAATGCTTTCTTTCCCAAATGTGTTGAGAGAGTGCAAGTCCTGTTTATTTTATCCTGGGATTTCTGAGAGAAGGGTGTATATGAAGGATGTTGATTATTCTGCCTAATGTCTACCTGCCTGCCTGCCTGCTTGTGATGATCATTCTTTTGTAAGAAACCCTATGCTACAATAAACAGAAGAATTTATAACAAAACATAGCTATTATTATGTCATTATGGACATAATTTGCTCCACCAATCTGGCTGCCCTTAAGCAAATGTATAAAAAATTGGGGCTCTGGTGTTTACATTGTTGGAAATCCTTTTATTCCCAGAGGTGTTCAGACAGTGCACAATGTTCTGTTATTGTAGACTGGGATTTCTGACAGCAGGGAGATAATGACAGGATGTTTACTATACCTCAAAATGCCTGCCTGCCTTCCTGCCTGCTTACCTTCCTGCCTGCATGCCTGTCATATTCACCCTTCTCTCAGAAATACCAGGCAACAATAAACAAAAAATTACAACAAAATATAGCTACTAATGTATAAGAATTTGGGGGTATATTGTATGCATTATTAAAAATGCTTGCCTTCCCAGATGTGTTGAGACAGTGGACAAAGTTCTGTTTATTGTAGCTTGGGATTTCTGAGAGAAGGGTGATCATGACAGGATGTTGACTGTACCTCCGGATGCCTGCCTGCTGTCTGCCTACCTGCCTACCTGCCTGTCATGATCACCCTTCTCTGAGAAATACCAGTCTACCATAAACAGAAAATGTTACAACAAATCATAGCCATTATTGTCATAATTGACATTACTGATCAACCAAACTGACTTCCCTTAAGCACAGTATATGAAGGATTTGGGGGCATGTGGTATACATTGTTAAAAATGCTTGCCTTCTCAGATATGTTGAGACAGTACACCAAGTCCTGTTTATTGTAGCCTGGGGTTTCTAAGAGACGGGTGTCCATGTCAAGATGTTGACTGTACCCTCAAATTTCTGTCTGCCTGCCAGCCTGCCTGCCTGACTGCCAGCCTGTCATAAGCACCCTTCTCTCAAAATTCCATGGCAACAATAAACAGAAAAAAATTACAACAAAGCACACCTACTATTATGTCATTATGGACACTAATTGCCGAAACAATCTAGCTTCCCTTAAGCACAAAATATAAAGGATTTGGGGGCACGTTGTATACAGTATTAAAAATTCTTCCCTTCCCAGATGTTTGAGAAAGGGCACAAAGTTTTGTTTATTCTAGCCTGGGATTTCTGAGAGAAAGGTGATCATCACAGGATATTGACTGTGCCTCATAATGCCTGCCAGCCTACGTGCCTGTCATAATCAACATTCTCTCAGAAATCACAGGCTACAATAAACAGAAAAAATGGACAACAAAACATAACACTATTAAATCATTATGTACATTCTTTTCTCAACCATTCTGGCTGCACTTAAGCACAATACGTGAAGGATTTGGGGACATATTCTAAAAATTGTTAAAAACACTTGCCTTCCCAGATGTGTTTTGACAGTGCATGAAGATCTGTTTATTGTAGACTGGAATTTCTGAGAGAAGGGTGATCATTACAGGATGTTGACTATACCTCATAATGTCTCCCTCCCTGCCTGCCTGCTTGTCATGATCACCCTTCTTTCAGAAATCCCAGGCTACAATAAAAAATAATTTACAACAAATCATATCTATTATTATGTCATAATTTACATGATTTGTTCAGTCAATATATCTGCCCTTAAGCACAAAATACATAGGATTTGGTGACACATTGTATACATTATTAAAAAGGCTTGTCTTCCCAGATGTAAAGTTGGGACAGTACCTAAGTTATTTTTATTGTAGCTGGAGATTACTGAGAGAAGGTGATAATGACAGGATGTTGACTGCACTTCCTATGCCTGCCTGCCTGCCTGCCTGCATGTCATGATTACCCCCCTCTGATTAATCCCAGGCTTCAAGAAACAGAAAAAGTTACAACCACACACAGCACCATTTTGTCATTATGGACATTATTTGCTCAACCAATCTTGCTGCTCTTAAGCACAATGTATAAAGTATTTGGGGGTATGTTGCATACATTAATAAAAATGCTTGCCTACTGCTTTTGCTCAGAAGGTAGAGGCTGCTGGAGAGACATGTCAACTTACCTTTTAGCTTAGAAAGTCAACTCCATTTCATCTATCCTTTCCCCTAATCCCTGCTGCTGGATCCCCAAGTACTTGCCACAGGACCTGGCTGGGCTGGCTGGGCTGAGGCCTCTGATGAGTGTGCTGGCCACATGCAGTGTGAACTTCCAGCATGACTTGCTCCCACAGCTTTATGTGTACACCTGTCTTATTTCCCACACCCCAATGAGAGAAAGTTTCTGAGTTCTGCAACCCTTCTTGGAATAGCTGTGATCTTACCCTTCAGGCATTATTTTGGGGCCTTCACACAAAAGCAGAGTCTGGGAAGAATGGTGCCTATCCTGTCAGCCACTCTCCTCCAGCCCTGCCTAGTACTCCAGCTGGAGGCTGTGGCCTCCACTTGTGGCTGCCCAGAGGGAAGGGAATTCTCCTCTGCCTCACAACTCTCTAGTCTGCTCAACCAGTCAAAGGAAAATGGGTCCCAGATTCTGCTAGAACTGTAGCTAGGCAGGAAGCAGAAGGGAATGGCAGGCAGACTAAAAATTCAGACTCTCTTCACATGTGTTTGGGAGCCATCATCATCCCACTGAAATTCTGATGATAAGCTGAAACTATTACGTTGTGTGGGTAACCTGGGTCTCCTTCATGGAGGGAGAGGGCTGGGGCGATGTTCTTCGGTAGTTGGGTATGGTGGTACCATCCAAGGCATTGTTCTCAACTCTGCAAGGTCAACATTCTGTTTTAAGTTTTCTCTGATGACCATGCGGGTGCCCATGGCTTCATTGAATGCTCTGTGCTGTATTGCCTGTTGAGTCTCAGCTGCATTCTACCCCATGTCACACATGACTGCCACAATAATGGGGTCCAGCTTGCTGGGTACTGGCTAATCAGGACCCACGCCACATACCGTATCATCCAAGGGTGTTCCAGTATTTGTTCAACATGGGGCCTTTGACTGCAGTCCAGTTAGAAGTGGGAAAGTAGGTCATGTCCCTTTGCATTTAGGTATAGTGGAGGGCTATTCTTGGACTCTATGACTAGGACCTGTATGTCAGCAAACTTCCTCCCCTCAAAGGGGAAATTTCGCTGTCATCACATACTAAATGATGCCCAATTTCCAAATGTCTATCTTGTAGGCATCATATATTTTGTGTAAGAACATATCTAGGGGTCATAATATCAAGGCTCCACAAGCTCCCTTTATCAACTGGCCTGTGGTCGTCCTGACACTCAGCCTAAAATCACTGACCTTGATATTGTGTTTGGCTTCCAACAGGATGTGTTGGGCTGGAGGTCCCAGTGTGCAATTCCATTTTATTGAAGGTAGTGCACGGCACTCATGATCTGTTTGAACAGCCTCCTGGTTTTATTCTCGAATATGTGGCTTCAGCTGGATTTGCACATCGACCCCATGAGGTGTCCCCACGTGGCCAACTCCATGACGTGAGAAAGACAGTATTTATCCTCCATGACCATAAAAACCAGATGATGTGTGGGTGAGGTATGCTGTTGACAATGTCCACCTCATTTTCTATGCCATGGCTCTTCAGGTCTCTCTTCAGGAGAACTTTCACAGCCAACCTTTTGTCTGTGAGGCCATGATGGGCCACCTTCAGATATACAAAGCTACCATGGCTGATGGTGTCCTTCCGTCGATACTGTAAGATGATAGTTATCTCCTCCTCCCCTTCTGAGGAAGAATTAAAGGAAACATCTCTCCACTGGGACGGCAAGTAGTCAATCTTATAATTATCTTTAATGTTCTAAATGAAGATAACACAAGTAATTTTAACCAAAATGAGCTAAACTAAAAAACAAACAAGTAAATACAAACACCAGAATAATGAAAAGAAATACCAAACCCAAGCCAACCAACAAAGCTCCCTCCCAAACCCCAACACCAATAAAGCGTTAATTCGAAGTTAGTCCAGCAGGTCACCAAGAAAAGCTCCCAGTGCTGTAATTGACAAAAGTGGATAGCAGCTTCTTATATACCCTACTGGGGATACCTCACAATGCCTGGTGACAACAGGGATCAAACTGACCAATCACAAGTGGGACCAGTGACGTCAGTGAGGAATGGACCAATCAGGGATCAGTAGGCACCCACTGATAAGTATGCTCTTGAGCCTGGAGGACTGTTGTTGCGAAGGAAGCCAGGTACATGGGATGATGCTACTGCTTCCATGGCAGCCATGTGGGAACCATAAGAGGAGGACAGTGGCCACTACCTTATCATATATGATATGATTGCGTGTGATAAGATCACGCATTCTTTAATCCATTGAACATGCAACATGCGGCCCTGTATCTGAATTCACTACTGTGACATCATAGTGTATCATGACACATCATAGGGTGATTGCACACAACGTCATGATTGCACCTTGTGTGTAGTGTTATATGTTTATGTTATATTTTAGAAAATAATATGTTATGTATTATGTTATTATATATTATGTATTATAATTATGTATTATGTTATATATTATATTTTAGTATATATTACATATTATACAATATGTAATGTGTTATTTTATATTATATATTGCATTTTGTATATCATATATTATGTACTACATATTATTATACAATATATGTCATGTATTATATGTTACTATACATTATATAATATATGTTATGTTATATATTATGTATGTTATATATTATATTTATGCTATATATTATATGATATTCTATGTATTATATCTTATGTATTAGGTTAAATATTATGTATTTTATGTTACTATATACTATATGTTGTATATTCTATGTTATTATCTTATATATTATGTATGACATATTATGTATTATATGATATCATATATTATATATGATGTGTTATGGTATTACATAATATGTATTATATGAAATTATATACTATGTTATTATAAATTACTTGCTGTATTGTGTTTTTATACATCACATATTAGATATGTTATTATATATTTTGTATTATATTATATATAATTGTTTATAATGTGTATTACATATGATTATATACATATGTAATTATATGTTATATATAGTGATATATGTATAATATAAACAATTTTATATACATTATATTATTTTATGCATACGTGTAATGTAATAGCGACACATACTATGTTCTAGGTCATGATCACGTGCATATAAAATGATATGTTGTGCAATGAGCATGTAGGCTTATGTTACATGATACAATGTATGGGATCATACACAACGTCATCATGTGATGCTTCGTGAACTCGTCACAATACACATGCACACATATCTCAGATGGGCACAGGCATGTCACACACGAATGCCCACGTCTTGCACGCACTTGCCTTACACATGAACGTCTATCATGTGCATGCACACCCATCATGCATATGCATGCCAATCTCTTGCACACATACACCTATCTATCTTGCATATGCATACATATCTCCCCATGCATACATATCTTACACATGCATACCTATGTATCTTGCTCATACACATCTATCTCATACATGCACATCTCTCTTGTGTATGGACACCTATGTTGCACACACTCACCTACAACTGCCATGCACACTCACAGTGTCCAAACACACTCATGCTTACCCCGTATACTCATACTCATACTTTTATATGCACACACATCATTTTTGCATGATGATCACCTGGATACACGCCTATATTGCACACTCCAGTGTACCGTGCACATTCATACTTTCTATGCACACTCACACCAATTTGAACATTCACGCCCATGTCTGGCTTGCACTCCCATCTCATGTATACAAGCCTGTCATGCACCTTGCACACTCACATACATTGCACAGTCACACCTTCCTTGCAAACTCACACCCATTCTCTGCACGCATGCCCATATTCTAGTAGCCCCACAACGACTCCTGTGGGCACACCTGCTTGTGCACCCCCCTTTGCCCACACCCCTTGCTCGCTCACCCAAGGTTGACATTCTCCAGGTCGGCGGGCAGGGTGCAGGGCATGGTGCGGAGGCCGCGGAAGGTGCAGTGGAGCTCAGGCTGGGCATAGCAGGAGCAAGGTCGCTGGCCGCCGGGGGGCTGGTTGTCCAGTGGGGATGCAGACCAGCAGCAGCAGGCAGAGCTCCGGCGCCACATCCAGGAGCCCGGGACTGAGAGGCCACGGATGACACGGAGGCCACAGGGCACCGTGGCTACGGCTATGAGAGGGCAGAACTGACTTGTGCAAGGCGGGAAGAGGAAGTGGAAGGTGAGTAGGAAGTGGAAGGTTAACAGAAAGGAGAAGGGGAAGCAGAAGAAGAAGGGTAGTGGGAATGGGAAGGGTAACCAGAAGTGGAAGAGAAAGTAGACATGGAAGAGGAAGTAGAATGGGAATAGAAAGTGGAATGATAACAGGAAGTAGAAGTAGAACAGGGGGCTGGGGATATGGCCTAGTGGCAAGAGAGCTTGCCTCATATACATGAGGCCCTGGGTTCGATTCCCCAGCACCACATATACAGAAAATGGCCAGAAGTGGCGCTGTGGCTCAAGTGGCAAAGTGCTAGCCTTGAGCAAAAGGAAGCCAGGGACAGTGCTCAGGCCCTGAGTCCAAGGCCCAGGACTGGCCAAAAAAAAAAAAAAAAAAAAAAAAAGAAGTAGAACAGGAAGTTGAAGGGAATGTGGAAGTGGAAAGATTAGCAAAAGAGGAAGCGGAAGTAGATGGGAACTGGAAGTGAAGTGATAGCCAGAAGTGGAAGAGGAAGTTTGCGTGGATGTGTAAGTAGAATGGGAATAGGAAGTGGAAGGTAAGAGGAAGGAGAAGGGGAATAAGGAAGAGGAAGCAGAATAAAAATTGAAAGGGAAATTGAAAATAGAGAGGAACAGGAAGGGGAAGTGGAAGGGTAATCAGAAGCAGAAAAGGAAATAGGTGTAGAAGTGGAAGTAAAAGGGGAATGTGAAGTGGAAGGGGACAAGACAGTGGAAGGTGAACAGGAAGGACAGGGTGAGTGGGAAGAGAAGAGGAAGCAGTAGAGAAAGCAGAAGGGGAATCAGAAGTAGAAGGGGAAGTGGAAGGGGAAGGGGGAGGTTAACCAGAATCAGAAGTGGAAGAGTGGAAGTAGAAGTAGAAGGGAATGAGAAGTAGAAGAAGGAGAACAGGAGTAGAAGGGGAAGAGAAAAGGGAATATGAAGCAGAATGAGAAGTAGAAGGGGAACAA